>NW_009612579.1:0-6179 GCF_000690535.1 Cariama cristata
CCGGAGGGAGCTGGCACCCTGCCTCCGGGCTGGGCCTGCCTTCCCTGTGCTCGGCTGAGCCCTCTTGGGTGTCCTGGTGCGGAAAGGTAGGTGGGGGGCTGGAAACACCCCTGGCAAACACTTTAAGCTTTGGGGGCCCAAGATGACACACGTGGTCCTCCGCTTCATCCCAGCTCTGCCGAAGTGCAGCCCAGGAGCCATGTGAATGGTTTCTGTGTTTGCGATACTGTTCCCATCCCAGTGAAACCATCTATTCAGCACAGATGTGATGCGACTTTTAATGGTGAGCAACTTAAGTGCAAAAACACTTGGTGCTTTCTTTATAGGTACCCTGCTCTACCGGGGGCTCTTAGACCTCAGGCACAGGAGCCGCTTCTGCCAGCTTGTCTTTCAAGGAAAAGGAAGAAAAAACTACCGTGTCAGTTTTTCATTTTGATGTCTGCCTGCTTTACCTGGTTGTTACGGGCTATCTTGACATGAAGCAAATTGGAAATTTCTGCGTGAACAAAAGTTAGAGGAGAAAGCACCAAGATGCTTAAGCTGTTGATTGTGTTTGGAAAGCAGACTGCAGACGTGTGTTCTCATGCAAGGTCAGCATCTTTCAGGGTACTACAGAGTTTACATACAATAGGGGTTGGTTCATTAGGAGAAGGATTAACTTTGAATGACAGTTCTTGTTAAATGGACTTCTGGTATCACGGGAAGAAACAAGTTGCATGCGCTGAGCTCCGCCAGTAAAGAACTATTTTAGGATTGTCCTAAGGGAAAATGTTAAAGATTTTAGTCAGCTGATCTTCATGTTACTGAAAGAATAGTAGGAAAGAACAGGAAACAACTGTAGTGATTTCCAAACCCATACACATCCGGACCTGCACAAGACACTGATGCACATATGCAAGACAAAATACTAATACCCGTGGATAATACATTTGAGACAAACTCCAGCTCCAACACCATTTTGCAATCGGCTTAGTTTATCAGTAGGAGTAAGAATTACACAATACTGCATAGCAATACGTATAGGTAGTATTATACAATATAAAGCCAATGCCTGCAGGACTGCAGCAGTGCATGGCTCTCGGGCTATACCTCCCCTTGGCTTTCCTCTCAAGCTGGTAGGTGGGCACAGCTCAGTTGGGTTGCTTGTGAGTACGCGTGAGCTTGCAGCATCTTCCAGGTTTCCCCTCCGCCCTGGTGGGAACCAACTTTTGAGCAGTTTGGTACCTTTTCATCTCCAGGTTCTCAGCTGTGGCCAAAGATTTGTGACTGTCTGACAAGGCTGAAGGATTTCCTCTAACAGCTGCTGACGTGGTTACCTACTCAGGAAGGTGCTGGAAAAGCTTTAGGTAGGTCTGCGTGCTCCCATCCTTACAGGATGTCTTTAAGACTCCCCTTTTATTTATATCATGAGCAAGTTACCCATGGTGAATGCACTCACACCGAAGGGCAAACCCAGCGTTCATAGGTGGCACAACAATTTCCTGGTTTTCCACGGTAAATTACTACACAGAGGGAATCTGATCCTGACATGGTCATTATGCCAATAGCACACTTTCACTTCCAGTAGGTAATACACTGTAATATTTTACAAGGTGAATGATAAACGTTTAGGACAGATCACCAGTGAATGTATTAGACTCTCCATCATTTGAAACCTTTACATCAAGAATTTAATCTCCTTAAAACATGACCACAAATGTCTGCGCTAAGTAACTCATGCGGTTTTATAGCCTGTAATACAGAGATAATAAGGATGGATTAGAAGGTTCATCTCTGGCCCTTCAGTGTATATGCATACCTGGTCAGAATAAGAATAAAATGATAATATCCTGATGTGATGGTACTTTACAGCTGCTTTGAACAGGTGTCAATGGTTTAGAAAAGACACCAGGCCGGAGGCCAATTCCTGCAGTACCCCTCTGGTTCTTGTGCTGAAGAATGGCTGGTGAAGAGAGATATATATATATGTATAGTCTTGGAAACGCTTGGCTGTGGTAGGGTGACACTGTTCATCTTCACCTTTAGCTATGAGGTCATGATGTTTTAGCTTGTGCCGCATTGAGCCAAATTCGCTAAAATTAATTTGGAAATAAGGAAATCTGTCAAGCAAATCAATTCACTAGCTCTAATGACATGATTTCTGTTACTGCTTCCTCTTTCTCCTATATGAAGTATAAATAACCCACAACGTGATACAGTAGCAAGCAGACATGACTTGTAGTTAACCTTGCAGATTTCTGTTTCTTTAAAACTTTCTGTTCTTGTTGATGGCTTAGCAATGAAAATATGGCTTATTTTCATTGCTATACCCTTTAGTAAATATTTTGTGGATTTATGTAAAGTTTCTCTTTCAGTACACAATATTTCTACTTGCCCTTTCATGGAACATTAGCAAGTCTTGATGAGAAACTGGTCCCTGTTTAGTTTCTGTGTTAAAGTTTTCCCCTTTTGATAAACCTTTCCATTTTAATTTTCTTTTAAATTTCTTTAATGTTCAGCTTTCTTTTACTCTTCTCATCTGGTATTGAATATTTTCTTCAAACCTGCTCTTTTTATCCATTGTTACATTTTTCTCAGTCTAAACGAACCTCTGCTCAGTGTTGATACTGTATTTTCCTTTGTATTGTGACAATCTTGTTATTTTCCAGGGTGAGTCATTCCATGTCTTGCTCAGCTTTTTTTCTAGCTTGTTTTGAGTGCTTATGGGTTTTTTTTTTCAGAATAATGTCAATTTCTTGTTGCATTTATCTTCCACTCTTGTGGTAAATGTTTTCATTTTCAATGCTGTCTTTGATATTTGTCAAATCCTTTTTTGGGTTTACATGCAGCTTTTATTTTTCTGTCTTTCCATAATAAAGGCCAGTATGTCTTGGTATGTATGGTACAGTATGTTAACAAAGAATCTGGTGGACTTCCATCTTTAGTCTATAATTTGCTGGAGAAACCCATGAGTAAATTCAAAATATTAAAAAGGTGTGTGCAAAAGGGGTGTTGTCCTGGCAATAGTTGTAACTACCATCATTAGGAAAGTAATTCAGATACGTAATACAAAACCAAAACCCAAATTCATTAAGTGTCATGCTGGTGTCAAATGTGTCAGTTCTGTGTGGTTGGAGCACTGGGTTTTCAGAGAACTTATTCCCGTGAGTATTTAATGTTAGGCACCCCTTTACATGGAGGAGTATTAGCATAGGATCTCAAACCTTCCTTTGTAATATTAAGATACAAAATGGAAGGAAAACCAGTATTTTTGTCTACCTCAATTTTGTTTGGCATGTTAGACTTTCAAGATCATTAAAAACTTATTAACAAATAAATGAAGACTATTTTTTCCACATTTTAAGGAAGTTCCTCTTTATGCACCCTGTGTAGTGTTATTTTCATTTTTTGGATTGGTCTGAGGCGTTACTTTCCGATTCGGCTGCCTCCAAGAACACGGAAAGGCAAGAAAAATAATGACATTGAAGCTCTTGTTTGGCCCTTTGCGAAACAGAAGATGTAAGTCAATTGCTTTTCAAAAGTAAACCCAAGGACAGTAGATGGTGTATATTTTCCTCTCAGAAAAAGGTCAGAACTTGACTGTTTGGTAGCAGCCAGGTGCCATCAGACCCTGGGAAGAGCTAGGCGAGAGGCAAAGTCTTTTCACATAATCTGGTTTTGTTATTTTACTTCTCCGTAAGAACCAGTTGAAAAGAGCTGGGCTGTTAGATGCACTAAAGACAGCACAATTTAAACCCATCTTTTTAAACAGCTACCTGTCTGATCTAGCCATGGAAAAGGCTTCAATACCATGTCTTCTGATAAAGCAGATGATCTAGTAAAAGTTTTGTGGGCTAGAAGTCTTAGATATCTGTTTCTCACAGCTTTATCAGGTGATCTTGAAATAAAAATGACAAACTCTGTCTCTGCTGGCAAAACTAGTCTGTACCTAGCCGATTCCTTCAGTATCAAAACAGCTGCCCCTTGTTCAATCTGCTGAAGAATGACCTTCCAACCCCACTACTTACCGACCGGAGTGGCTATAGAGTATGAGAAATAAGCAACGATGGGCTGAAATGCAAACTTTGAACGGGTTGGTTTTATGTATATGTACATGAGCACTGAGTCAAATTTGTCTACATTTCCTTCATACTCGTTTGTGGCTGTTTAGTCACAATTGACGTCTCTGCAATGTAGCACTCGATGCTGCTACTCAACACCCACTACTACTACTCAACACCTGTTGGAAGCGTTTCCAACATTTTCCGTGAAGGTTGGTGCCATTTTTCCATACAAAACCTATCTGTGAAGAAAGATGCACCACTGGCTGACTTTCTGACCGTGCTTTCAGCTCTGTGAGAGGCACGGCCATGTTACAGAATGCTCTGACTGCAGTTGCAAATCCCTTCCTATGTTCTAGACAAACTGATATGCCTCTTGGGGTATTTGGTTATTTCCCCCCCTGCTGTGCAGCGACAGAGAAAATGGAAATAATATTTCATACTCCTGTTTAGCATTCCTATTCATTTCTGCTTGGATTATTAAATGTAAAACTGGGAACACAAAGTACAGCTACCACCACGGTAGCATATCGTCTCACTGCATGGTTACCTGTTAGCAACACAGTAGTTTCCCACGGAGACAGATAAGGCTAACTCCTGAAATGATAAATGCGGAGTGGGCAGGAGTGAATTATTTAACACCCGATTCCCCCAAGTCCCCAAACACAGGGTAGTATGACCTCCTGGGAAGTCTTATTTTTGCTCGTCTTTTCTGTGGAGGGGCAGGTAGAAGCAGGTCTGCCTGAATGTCCCTGCCCATGGCAGGGGGGTTGGAACTGGATGGGCTTTAAGGTCCCTTCCAACCAAACCCTTCTATGAGTGCCGGGGGTGCTGCCAGCCTGGTGCAAAGCCTTTCCCGGCTCCTCCACAACCCATCCAGGCACTGAATGTGGCCCTCCGCTTTGAGACACGTAAGAAGCCCACTGTCTCTCGTGTCACCCATGCAGTGAACTGTGCCTGCAAGTAACAATTTCACGGGTCCCCTTCGCCGCCGGCTCTTACCGCCAGTAAAACGCTCGTTAGGGAGTGTGAAGAAACGTTTTCTATCCCAGTGAAGAAGGTTCTTGCAATCAGTGACTGCAGAATAAGGCACTGTTTTCAGTGGTGGTAATGATAAAAGGCTCTTTTTCTGCTGCCTTCTTTTTAGATATAGTGTACATCCTGACGAAACTCAGACAAGTAAAACCAAAATGTATACTCACGAAAACAGCAAGCCAAAATGGAAAACTCCAGTGCATGCTTAAGCTATGTATGAAAGGCATGCATAGACTCAAACATTTGATCATGCAGAGTAAACAGACAGTTCCTATGTATGTGGCAGGCTTTAACAATAGCCCATTTAATAGTAAATAAATTAATAAATAAATACACACACACACACACACCCCCCACCAGCCATTAAACTGAGATCCTCTAGGTCAATTCCAGCCAAAAGCAAGTTGTTTTGGCTCATTCGCAGATCTAATCAAACACTATTTCCTATGCTGGCACTGCATTTACCAATTTTTTTCTCTTTCATTTGTGAATCTGATGGCCGCCTTATTACAGCAAGTGCTGACCTACAAGCACAATAGATATGAAGTCCCTGGAACAATTTATCATAATCATCATGCTTGGGTAAACATTGTTGATGATGCTGCACAGAGGAGTTTTCAAATAATGCATATTGAATGTAGGAACACTTCACTGCTGGCAAATGAAGCAGAGATTTTTTTTTTTCTTAAATGCACATTTATCATTTTTTCTGCACTTTTTTGGCTCATAGCAAATTGTACCACTTTTAGAGGCTATGTTTCAATTTTAACTGGAACTAAAAGCAACTTAGATTATGGAACTGACCTAATATTTGACTGCTATTTTTCTCATTGCTTTTAAATATGTAAGTATTTTTGAAATCTACCATTCACCTGGGGATAAAAGTAAACGGCAACAGAACAACAACAAGGGTATGCTGATATGCCATAACCCATCTCAAAACTAGCCACTATTTGTCAGCGTTCAAGGTATTTGCCAAACAAACTATTCACAGCTCATCCTTCTTTTGACAGTATAACCAATATTGCTGGTATGTGGATAGGAAAATAAACAGAGGCAGAGGTGTTGTCTTCTAGCACACAGAAACAAAAGGCACCGGTTTCT
>NW_009612579.1:6194-14931 GCF_000690535.1 Cariama cristata
GGAAAGGAATAACTAAGTAAAACAATATTCCTCTTTAACATCTAAAATATTTAAGACAATCATTCCATTGTAATGGCTTCTAAGATCTCAGAACACTTATTGCTAGAAAGAGTAACTTGTTAAATTTGAATAAAATTTAATCAGAAAACATAGACATATCTTGGTTTGCTATTAAATCTTCAGAGCTGCCTATCAACTGTGGCAACTGAAATACGTAAAATTTAATATACACAGAGAAAAATGTGATGCATGTAGAGAAAAGAATCCTGGCTTCTAATAGAAGATGACAAGATCTGGGATTGCTGTTACCACTCAGGAGTGAGATTTGCGGTATGATAGATAGTTGTATGAAAATATTAGCTCAGTACTTGGTAGATGTCAAAAAAAGGCAAAAACATTCTTAATAATTATTAGAAAGCGAATAGAGAACAAAAGACAGAACATTACTTATGCCCCTATAAATCCTCTTCTCTCTTGGTGCTTCTAACTCAGACTGAATACAAAATGATTCTTTAGGATGTCTTTTTTTTTTTTTCCCCCTCACTACGTACATGCGAATCCTCAGATTTTCTTCTTCTCAGAGGATCAACAAGGGTGCTCAAAGATGAGGTGGGACGGCTTCTATGCTTAAGGAACAAGGAGGAATATATTTGAGGAATTTGAGGGAAAAAAAGAGTCTGGGATTCCTCAGTCTGGAAAAGAGACAACCTGTGATCAAGGTCTGTAGAACCAGCCCAGACCATGGAAAGGATGGTTGGGAAATGATTTTCACTTGTCCGACAGAAGAAACTACTGGTGACAAATGAAGCCAGCATGAGCCAAGTTTGAAAAAGACTCCAAACCCAAAGTTCTTCCTGCGATGAGAGTCAGGCCTGTGGAGATCCTTGGCAATGGTATTCTGGACTCAGTGAATCTACGAGAGTTCAAGGGCAGACCAACAAGAGTTTGGAAGAAAGATTCATTAAAAGTTACTAAGTGGACAGCTACCATCTGCCTCAGTGAATCTTCTGAACCCAGAATTAGTTAGCGGTTGCAGATTATTTGGGGGAAGTATTGCATACCAGTCCTCTTTTTCTCTTTCCTAGGCATCTGCCATTGGAGGGAGAATGGTTGCTTTTTCTGAGCCAAATGACACTTTTGGATTAGATTGTTAGAGGTGCCTTCAGCACAGACAGCTGAGACCTTTAGAGGTCTTGTTAATTACAGGTATGGTCCTGGGTGATGACATACACTGTAGCACATTGAAATATGCCAGGAAAAAAAAGAGATACCAATGGCGTTGGCCATCAGAACATCAAAATATTCTGTCTGCAATTAGTGAGTGTGCCATTAGGTTATGCTTTTATCAAATGTCATTTGCTTATTTTAAAGTACAGCCGGAAAAAATGTAAACATTTCCATGGAACTAAATTTCAGGAGAAAACAAAATCCCGAAGTAAGTTTTATGGTTAAGGAAAGGGTTAGGGACCACTTAAGCAAAAGCTAAGCAGCCAAATGTAAGGTATACAGAGAGATGACTAGGCCCTGGCTTGAAGTTCAGCTAATTGAACATGACCTGAGACATTATGTAGTGGGACGTAACGAATAGCAGAGTGAGAAGCTGTCAAAAGTTAGAAATGGTACCGTGAAGGCCAGCTGTGTTTCATGGTTGGTTAAGGGTGAATTACACAAGAGGTGGCCAAACTTCACAATAATTGGAGAGCGATAGTGGGGGTCTTCTGGGGAGAAGAACTGCCAATGACAGCAGAACCTCGGTAACGATATCAGTAAAAGCATGCAAGGTCAAGATTACCTAGGTAACTGTATCAAAAATACCAAATTTGGATACAGGTACAGGAAAACTGGGACCAATGGGGAAAAATAACTGAGGGTTGGTTGATTATCTGGAGGGAGAAGAGAGTGAAGGACAATCAAGGAGGATGGGGGAACGTGCACGGGAAAATGTTGATGAGGACTATAAAGGGGTTTGGTCGTGTGGGAGCCGGTAGCTGGTCAGTAAGTATTTTTTGCTTATATCAACCTGACTGAAACATTCCCATTGGTATTATGAATCAGCAGCAATATGTGAAGACTCATCTGATTACCTGGATTGTCACTTCTATTATGACCTTTCACTGTTTTAAAATACTGTATAATATAAATTGGGCAAATACCAGGATGATAGTCAATCCTTAGTGTCAGGTTACAAGACTGCACCCTACCAGAGTCTGCAAGCTGCCTTGTTTTGTGGCTGTCCTTGAAAAGCCCAAGCTGAATTCCTGATTCTCTTTTAGGTTGTCTCAACAGGGAGGCTATAGTTTGCAAATAAAGACACATAAATGTAAGAGCCTCCAAGATGACTATGCTCCCATTATAGCTCAGGGAGTGCTGGTCAGTGTTTTCTGACCAAATGTCAGTGTCTGCTTTGCGAGGTGTGTTGGCATCAGGTATACGGTTCGGCATCAGGTATACGGTTGGACTTGATGATCTTTGAGGTCTCTTCCAACCATAATGATTCTATGATTCTATGATTCTATGAATAGCTCTCTAAATGCCATTGCGTGTCTCGGTTTGGGTATTTACTGGCTACTGTGAGAACTTAGAAACCTCGCATACATGGAGACATTTAAGGGCTTGATTCAGGTTTCTAAATATAGGCATTCAGTGCTGTTTAAGAACCTGAGAACCTCCGTGACCTGCACACTGTACTGTCTGATCTGCTTTAGGACTTAGATGAGACCTGCAGCCATAAGGAGTTGCATGAAACTCATAAGGCATCCCAGGTGTCACCAGATGCCTATACACGGGTACATACACTCAGTCATCATCTTCAAGCTGAATTTTCTCCCTGGTTTGTCACCTTGAGGGAACTGCTAGGAGCTAAATCCACAAAGGGGCGTTGGTGCATGGGTGTTGAGTTTCATTCCATATTGCCTTCAGATGCCTGGCTGTTGGAGTAAGAATTGTGGTCCGGCGGCAAGTGCTACAGCCCTCAGGGGTTAGGGGTGGGCAGGTATTCCCTGTTTCTCCAGATGGATATCCTCCTTGAAGGACTGACTGGCGCCCATGTGTGATCACGGTTGCAGTCCTTCCATGTTCCTAAGTTCATGGATGCTTCAATTTGGCCTCCTCCTTCTTCCCTGGTGGAGATGAAGAGATACCTTTCATCCTGCTGTGATGCTGTGCAGAACGGGATTTGGGTGCTTGTGAGACAGCTGGGAGAGAATTCAGGTAGGCTGGTGGTGCCAGAAATCCGGATGATGGAGAGAAAGGCAGGCTGTTTGCACAGTGTGGTTTGGGGACTGACTGTGTAAGTGCTATATAAGGAGAAGGCCGGCTACCCTGTACGAGAGTGGGAAAACAGATCAATGAGATGGCAGAACTGTGCTGGGGAGAAAGAGAAGATGTGATATTTGTGTGGAGGAGGAGGAAGAAATGGGCTGTTCTTGGGCTTGGAGAGGGGAAGCGTAAAGTTGACTACTTATGTGGCGGATGGAAGAAATAGACTACTTATAGCAGATCTGGCAACCGTGGCTCCCAAGGCTTAACTATCTTGGCCTAAGTCATCTCTCAAGATATGGACAATTGGCTCACTTCTCAAGCCCAGCTGAAGAAGGAAATGGCCACTTTTTGAATACTAGCTGAAGGTCTCACATAGGCAATAGGACACTCAGGTCCTCTGCCTGCCTCATTTGCAAAGTTCACAGCTTCTTTTCACTCCCAGAGCTTGCCTGAAGGTCCTGGGACCCATTAAGTTGTGTAAGTGCTTTTGTGGGTTTTGCTCCTTCGTTTTTCTGCTCTATAGGTTTCTATCTGCTCAGGAAAGATAACAGTGCTTCTCTACTCACACCAGGATTTTGGCGATAAGAACTCTGCAGACAGCTCAGTAACAGGAGCCTTTCAGACAAACGTAGCCTGTGTGGCACCTCGTGCAGTTTGTGGCACTCCAAGCTCTATTTACATTAAAGACTTTGTGAAAAGGAAGATTATTATCGAGATCCTATACCTATACCTAGCACAATTATATATGAAAGTATGAATAACCTTGTTGAAACATCTCGTATTTTGCTAAATTATTATTAATGTGAGACAGGAAGGCTTAATAAGTGGGATTGGCACACACGAATGGCTACATTAATGAACTGTTAGCATAAATGAAATACATTGAACTTTCATCATTTGGAACAAGTAAGCTCGTTCGTCTCCTGAGTGATTTGTCAATGTACTAAAGATACCCTCCAACCTTTGATGTGCAAGATAGCTACTTTGACAGGGGAGGGAGGAGAGGGGGGTGGAGGATTGTGTGTGTACATGTGTGTGTGTGTAGTATAGCAAGCTCCCACACTACTCTTTTTTTAATTTTGTAATCTCAAATTAGCTTTCAGGCTCCAGCAACAGTCAAGAACAAGGGAAAAAAAAAAAAATTAAAAGATGAGGACAGGGTTGCATGGTTCTTCCCCTATGGTCAACTGTAGCCAGAGTGGCGTGAGTTGCCCCTGCACTTCAGTTCACCCTTAGCAGTGCTGAGCTGAACAGTTGGTCTTGCTAAGCCTTCCCTTATCTACTAACTGTCCTGAAGTTGGCAGCAGCCTTGAAAGACTTGCTGTGTGTAAAGGTGTGACAAAATCCATAACTAGAAGAGATAGGACTCTGAAAAACAAGTCCCTTTTCCCCACTTCTCGAGTACATGCTGAAAGCTTCCAGTTAAACCAAAGATCGGAATAAAACCTGTGGTTTGCTATGTCAACTGCTCGAATCAACTGAAAATGCACAGTTTGCTCCCACATATCAGAAAACAAGCTCACATCTCCAATGTTTCTTATTAAGATGAAGGTAAGTATCACAACCAATTTATAACACCGGCAAGCATGTTTGTCATGAAATTAATGATTTTTTTGTAACTCAAATCTTATGGTGCTGGATTAAATCCAATTGTCACAGTCAACAAATGTACAGTAGCTATAAAACATCTTGGCTTTTTCCTGAAAGAACAGTTTCACAGTTTATTGGTATACATGGCAAGCAGAGGACTGAATTTGAAATATTTTGCATTCAGTGCCTTTGTACTCAGAGCACTGAACAACAGAGGGTTTTCATCTCCCAGCTGCTTTGTCCTCCCCAAATTTCTGGGGCATGCATGACTGCTGCACTTGTCAGCTGCCTGCGAAACATGGCAGTAACATAAACCATAATGCCTTACAATGCCATACTAATACACCTGTCCTTTGTAATAGGTGTACTATGGGTCGGTTCAAAATTTACAACATAAGTGCTTTCATTCTTGAACTATTGAACTGTGTCTGCCCCACCATAGGACGTGCTGTAAATTTTTCTGGGAGGCACATAGGTTACTCTTTCTCAGGACAGGTGGATTCTATGAACTGCACTGTGTAAAATTAAAAAGCCTGGGTTAAAATGCCATTGTCCCTATACATCTCTCCCCCAGATGCTAGATGACTGTTGCTAAAACCAAGCAATCCTTCTGGCGTGGACTGTAGCTTTATAGTGCTGCCTCTAGGTCAAGCCTGGGATAAGAAGGCCTCTGAAAATATAGATGGCCTTTCTCTTGCTGATATTTGCTGCATTATCCTATATAACCCCCATATAACCACCTCCTCGTGAGAAATATTCTCACAAGGTTCAGTTAGGACAATGACAAGGACAGAAGCCGTGCAGGTAAGAGAGTCCTTGTCCAGTCCCTGGGTATATCTGTAAAGACGTATATCTGTAAATATATATGCACCGTGTAGAGTTTCAGGCATGGGATTGACAGTGCTGTAGCACTACATCTTCCCACTCCGAATCTGCCTTCAATTCCATTCAAATGGGAATACTGAGTCTTTACAGAACAAGGTGCATCATTCTTGTTTATGAGGACAATTCAGGCTCAGGTTATATTGAGGAGAACATTTTTATATATATATATATAAATCTTTTACGGGATGCAGTGAGGATGAAATCCTGGCCTCTGGTGGAGTCCGTGGTACAACTCCCCTATTTACAAGGGTTCGTGGTTTAATCTAATCCCCTGTACTTTGTAATATGCATTTGCATACTACAGGTTCATTTTCTTCAGTACTTACAGACTCTTGTTCAGCTTTGAAATTGTTAGTAGAATAGGTGCTGCTCTTATGCTTTTAAGTGCTGTCATTGCCTTCTGCCTTTGGAGAGTCCAGGTGCGAAACAAATGTTTTTGAAAGCCAGGTTTCAGAGGCATGGAAATAATCTCTCCACAGCAATCAGACAGGAAGATTTATATACATAGTGAAACATGTTGTTCTTTAACAGCAACAAGTGAGAAAGCGTAGGAAAAACACTGATGAAATAATTAAAATGCGTAGCATCAAACACAGAAGATACAACATATATTCCCTAGTCCATTCCCACCTTGAAATTTGCATGGTTCTTTTCTCCAGGATCTCTTGAATGCCATAGACAAACAATTCCATCAAGTTTTTTTGATCTATGGCCATGTCTGTATTATTGTGTCTTTAGATAAAATTGGATTCTCTCTAAAACCAACTGGAACTGGACACTGACTTTCCAAAACAATTATGGAAATCCTCAGACGACAGAATAGTCTTGAATGATGTTCATGTATTAAAACACAGGATTACTGAAAGAGATGAGGGCCCTGAAAGTTTACCCTGAAATGTTTCACTATCCCAGTACACGTTCAGCTGCTGGTGTGTAGTTTGTCTGGCATACATAATAGCTTCAAGAACATACAGAAGAGAGCTCTTGAATCAGCACCTTCCCTCTCACTGCCTGAGAGGCTTTAAAAAAACATATCTGCATCATGTAATTCTGAAATCCTCATAAATTTAAGAAATAACTAATTCTTACTAACACTGAGTGAAGGAAAGCCCTCTGTCATTTATTTTTATGTCAAGAAACAGATTTTTCTCCTCGTGCAAACTTACTGAAGGCAGTTTTTGCCCAAGAATATTCAGTTGTTGGTAAGACTTGTGTTGTTTCTTTATACATAAAAAGGAAATATTTCAGAATACCTGTGAAATCTGTGCACATTTCAGAAACTGAATCCAAATCATAATGAGTTTCAGAAAGATTGGCTTGGCATTCAAGGAAGAAAATGCAGCAGATGGCGATTCTTTTTTTTTAATCTTAGACTTGAAGTTTTATTCTCTAAATTGAACAGGATTTCAGCCCTGTGTGCACAAGGGCATAGAAAAACCCATGCAGGTACTTTATTCAATTTTCTTTTAGCTGGGTAGTCTGAATAGAATTAGTGTTAGTGAGATACTTCAGCTGAAAGTCGACAAATGTGTATATTTTAAGCCTACTATCTCACTAAAGGCCAAACTGTGCAACTCTTTCTCATGCTAATGAGAAGTTGAAGTCAATGGGACTTGACATGTAAGTGCTCAACAACTTTGGTAAAGGCTTCATAATCTGGCCCTAAATGCTTTTCCTTTGATAGATCTCTGTCTCGCTGTCTTGCTGTCCCTCTATCCTTTGAAAATAGGTTATCTCTAAAACTTTTGCTGGTGATATATTGTGAGAAGAGAGCTCAGTAGGCTTCCTGCCACTTTCTGAAAACCTGTTAACAGTACATATTAATTGCCATTTGCTCCCAACTTCATTATAAATATAATTTTATGCTGATCTGCGTGCTCCATCTGACAGTACTGAGCACCATAATATCAAGATATCTACAGCATCCTTCAGCATGACTGACAGATTAGACAATTGTGCTTTTTATCAACGAGGTTCCTATCTCTGAATATACTCTCGGTGCAGTGCAAAGCCAAATAAAACGCAAATAGTACAGCGTAGTCTACTAAAACACTGAAAAAAAGAGTGCTTCAACATCTTTTTGTGTGTGTGTTTTAAAAAGAGACTAACTCTTTGATCTTCTTAAGAAGGAGGATAAATGTCTTCGTGTCCAAGGAGAGTCCTTGAGAGGAGACAGGATCATTCTGGCCCTGGACCTATGTGTTCCTCCTGCAGTGATATCTTCTCTATGGGCTACATGAGAGAATAACAACTGGAAAAATGAGAGTGCGTAAAATTCACGCAGTTAGATATCACGACAGTTATTCGCTAGACAAGACTCTTCCCTTTGGGCACAGGGAGCCAAGCCCGACTCTGTTGACTGAAGGGCAGCTCAGCCTAACCCACTGGATTAAGACAGTGAAAAATGAAAGCAATTTTACTAATAGAGCCTGCTGCTAATACCTGTGCATCCCTCCTTACCGCGCAGCTCGTGGGCTCATGCTCAGCTGGCGGTGCTGCACCTGTGTGCTGGCAGCCTACAGAGGATGTGTTTTATAAATCAAATCATCAGTGAAAAGGCAATCTTTAGTTTTACAGGCTAGAAATGACATGCATCTGTATTGTATACTCTGAACTGAATGCTTAATGCAGGGACTAAGTGATATTCATGATACCAAGGAGAGATTTTTCACTACGATGAGATTCAATCGAACCTGAAAATGAACTCCATATTCTTAGCCTCTCTGTTTTTCCCCTTCCTTTGTGGCACATGAAAACCAGAAAAACAGCTGTGGTTGACCTTGGACGGGGTCATGGTACTGCTGTCACTGCCAGTGCTCTACCACCCTCTTCGTACTACGGAGCAGCAGAGGGGACTCCCACCCAGCCAGCAGGGCAGCTCCAGGTACGGTATGCTGTCGTTGCTTCTGCAACCATCTGTTCTTGTCCCCTCCCTTCACGGAAAAGCAAGGATATATTATCACCCGTATCTCCAGCCACAGTAATCACTTTCTCAATCCTG
>NW_009612579.1:14962-29447 GCF_000690535.1 Cariama cristata
TATGGTCAAGCCCTGGGGACACAGAGCCTGTACAGCAAATATTTGAGCATATTGCATTGCTCTGCCAGAGGTGACCAGGTCAAAGTGAGAGATGAGCAGGGCTGCAGCCGATGCTCAGCAGAGTTTCCAAGCTAATGCCACTCCCACGCTGCACATCTGCTTTCAGGCTGTAGCTGCTGGGGACTGAGGCATCACACAGCAATGAGATTTAAGGATTGGTATAAAGTGAGGGTCTGGTCTCTGTTTCACCAGTGGCTAAGCTGTGCTGCTTCCAAACCAACTTACTGTCCAGCCCTATGACGATCATCCACATGTGGTGCTGCGTTATGTACAGACATCGATAGGTCAGCTACAAAAGAAATGTGCATTTAATAGGTTGAATTGAAGATTTGGGTGAAAAGCCTTTACAGAAAGGAGAAAAAGTACTGTGGGCTATAACGACTTTCTTCTTTTAAAACAAAAACATCTATCTTTTTTGCCAGTTCACTCCCAAAAATCTAAATTATGCTATTCTTTTTTCTCAAATTAAACAAGAAATTACCTCTATCAAATTTGTAACAGATGCTTTTTGTGTATTTGTTACTGCAGTTTTAAAGCTCCTTAACGTCACTAAATTTATCAAAGTCTAGCCTTATTGGCTTACCAGTCAGGGCAAGACATCCACAGTTGAAACTCCACCTGCCCAGCACAGCGTGCTGCCATTCTATGTCCCATCCTGTATCCCAAGAAGTCCAGCCATCCTTATCCTTTCCCCTAGGAAACCTCAGAAAACTGCCAATGAACTGCAAGGCAACGTATCTCCATTCTGTATTTGCATTTCTAATCAGAAGCTGATTAATTACTTTAATAACATGTTAATTTACACTGAAGTAATTTCAGGATACTACTACTGAAATCAGTGGATTTACTCCACATAAACACCAGCGGAGCTGGCTGCACAGTTTTATTTAAAGAGGGTTCACATGCGGAAAAGCCAGAGTAAATTGCAAGCACTTATAAGAGTCCAGTGCTGTTCTCAAGAACCTTATAGGCTGTGCAAGCAGTTGATATGAAATTAATGAACCCAGGGAAAAAAAGGCTATTTTTATCTAGAAATACAGCATAAATCTAAGGGGCTGCAAATCAGTATTATTTCAGAAATTAGAGAAGAAAATAAATATCTAGTTCGTGTTAGTCTTCTCAGGATGCAGCAAGTGCAGGATAACACTCTCTTTTAAAACATTTTATTGACACAGTAGAGGACAGTCAGTAGCAAGGCACTTGCCTTCATTGTGGGATGCCAAATCCACATCTCTGTTGAGTCTGCTCTGCACCTTAGACCTCAGTATTCCACTGCTGTTAGAAAGACCCATCCACTAGACATTCTTTCCTGGGCCAAAGCTGAGACAAGACCTCTTAGCTGTAGAGGCAAGACTGAAGGTTTCTCTTCCAAGGATGAAGTGCTAGACTGCTTCTCCACAGGAATCATCACAGTAAATGGGCTTGCTGCTCCTGCAGGGAAGGATGATTGAGTACAGGAGGTGTCAATTGCTACTTCTTCTTCCCTCCCAGCTGAAAGCCACTGCCCTGGCCCAGTATAACCTGGCTAATCCCTGAGAAGCAGAAGCAAACTTGGTTGCTGGTTACAGAAAACTGTTTACACTTCCATTTCCTGAGCTCATGCCAAGGTGAGATGTTCTCTGTTTTGACAACTTGGTTTCTTCAAGACAGGAGAGGGAAGCAGCAGAGCTCTGTTCATTTGCTGCCCTTTGTAATTATCTGTTACAGAAAACTGTTTACACTTCCATTTCCTGAGCTCATGCCAAGGTGAGATGTTCTCTGTTTTGACCAGAAACTCCATCTTGAAACTTGGAAATCTTTCCAAAGTGTATTCATAAACAAGATAAGGTATTGATAGACTCACAACCTTTGATGAAAAAGAAATGGCAGGAAAAACTCCTAAGCTGCACTGATACTTGTCTTTGTAAGGGAACAAAACAAAAACAACAAAAAAGCTCTTCTACTCCACAGACATTTGTGAAAGTTTGATTAATGTGGGTGAAGAGATTTGAGGGTCTGAAACAGGACAACCTGAATGTCCTGAGCATTGAAGACTACCTCTGATTTTTGGATATTTGACTCCTTCCAGAGTTAGGATCAATGGGAACTTTGTCTACTTGATAGCTCAGTAAAAATCATCAGAGTCAAAGACAGAGCAAAATCACAAAATATTTTGATTAGAAGATCGCACAAATAAAGTTTGCCTCATCAGATCATCAGTTATATTTCATTGGCCATATTATTTCTCAACTGCCTCTAACAAAACACTGCAGACATTTGGTTTGTACAAATGAGAGTAATTGCAAAAACTTTCTGTGATCGTTATGGGAATAATAAAGGTCCAAAGGAATGTCCCCAGAATGTGAACTTTGATGGCATACCATATTTATTTATTAATTTAGCAACTGAACATTTGCATAAAGCTCAGGTAGAGCTATTCCTATGAATAATCTTGCACAATAACATCAGACATCTCTACTAATCCTACAGAACATCAAAAGCAATGCTGGCTGCTATTCAGCACTGGGTTCAGTGCCATGACAACAGATGGAATTCATGGCTGAGGGGTAAAAAAAAAAGACTTCCATCCCCCTGTCACTTTTTGTAAGAATCCCTAAAGAGAAAATTATGCAAACTAGTAGAAACTGAATGTAGAATGTGAACGTGTGCTATCTGCATATACACAAAACAGCTTACTTGTGAAACAGAGTGTAAGTGGTAAAAGTAGATATGGCAATCTTATTTAAATTCTTGCAAAGGGCAAAGAGGAGGAGGAGGGAGAATGGGCTGGATTTCTCTTCCTGTGAGTTCGAGGGGAGCAGACTAAAATTCATAATATTATGGTCACAGGCAGATGACATGAGAATGATTTTTGATGTTGTTAAAATGAATGTTCCTATGTTTTGTGAAGAGATCATTTTGAGACATTTTAATCTAAATACATATGTTTTGCAGTAAAACTTTGTTTGGCAATATTGTGATATCTTTAGATTGAACATTTTGGACTACTGTCCTGTAGTATAAGAAAACTATAAATGAAAACCTAAAAGTTAAAATTGCTCATTGGTTTACATCATCCATTAACAAGAAAACTGTTGAGATGAACGGGAATTACTAGTGTAAAGGAAAAGAGATCTTGGATTAAATTTTGTTGTTGTTTGTCTTTTTTCCCTAGTCACAGCCCACAGAGTTAAAGTAGTGAGTCAGATGCATCTACTACGCAACTACTAAAGACCACTGTTGCTTCAAAAGACCAGGCAGTCAGGCTAACTCAGTCTGGACGACAAAATAACCATACTTTCTGATGCTCAAAAAGGTCAAGTAACAATAGGCTCAGTCTTGCAGGTAGACATGAGAATTCTGGGAACTGAGATGAAAAGTGATAAAAGAAAATGGAGTCTTAAGGGCTGGAAGCAGCAATGCATTGGCCAAAAGATAGTTTTTCCATTTTCCATTTTCCAAGGTATTTGCATGATGAGATAATACATGTGGAGCAGAATACAGAATAGAAATGGCAACTCTTTAAAGGTACTTTCTGGTTACCGATCCCTGTGTCTAAGAGAAGCACAATGTTCCATAAATAGATTTTCAGAATTGTCTTCACATTTTCCTCAGCAATAAAAATGTGGCTTTGCACGATGCTGTCCATCAGAACCATCTGTAGTACAGAACAGAAGCATGAGGGATTTTTTTTGCAAGATGGTAGGCAGAACTAACCATATGGTTCTGCATTCATTTTATTTTGGAATGCTTATGTAGTACCCAGGTTATCGGGTACTGCAGGAAAAAAAGGAATGTTTTCACATTTCCTAGCCTACCTACAAGGTCTGTAAGCAAACTTACAGTGGTCTGCCCATAGCAAGAATACGTAAGGAGCAAAAAGCCTAGCTGAATATCTTATGCCTGTATCCTTGGTCTTTTAAGAAGTTTGGCTCCAGGTGTTCTTGTTTTGTGGCCTTGACTGCATATCACTGTGAATTTTCTTTTATTTCATTTTCCACATATGGTGATAAGAAAGAGCCAGCCTTTGATAATAGCTGCAAAATTGTTTCTTATTTCATTTTTATACTTACTCTCTATTTTCAGTAGTTACAACTCTGAAATACCACTGTAAGATTTTTTTCTGAGATACCTGATCTTTGTGTCTGGTTCTTTGATCTCACCTATGGCAAGGAACAAGAACAGATGTGAAAGACTTCTCCGCTCAAGCAGTGCGGTCAGATGCTCAGCTGTGCATAGTTGCATTCAAGAGCATTTGGTTGCAGATGTTAGATTTGAGGGGCATTTTGGAAATGTGGTCAAGAGTATAAGCTGTGTGTCGGCCTTGTTTTAGATTCCCAGTTTGTATAGTATAAGGGCATTTATTTGGCCTTTAGTAAAGGCTACTCCTCCTCCCGATGTTTTACATAAAATTTAGTGTATGACTAAATCAGCCTTGTTAAAACTGACCATCAGCCAAGCGGAGACTGAAATTAATCATGACAGAGTAATAGACAAAGTCGCATCTTTTTAAGGCTAAGGAGGAATTTAATGTGCTCATTAAAAAAAATAAATATTCACTAACAAAGTTAACATTCTCATACAACGGAAAAATTCCTAATTCCGTGATACACAATGGGACATCCAATTTAGAAAGGGTCAGTGAGTTTCAGAGGTCCCTTTCCTCCTTTCTGGAGGGAATACGTTCTTTGGAAACCTACCTTTTGAGGAGAGGGTGGAAGGCAGCAAGACCTATTGAGATGACAATGAGATCAAAAAAGAAGGAGTGATTATTCAAATCCCTCAGAGAAATAAAAGCCTGAAGTAAGAAGAAGTGAACCCAAAAAGGAGCAGGCAGGGTGGGGAGCGGGCAAAGGGGAATGAGAAGCAGAAACTGAATGCAGAGGGCAAGGCCTGAATGGGAAGCAGTGAAAGAATTAGGAGTTGAAAAGGGAAGGAGGAGGGGAAAGTAGGGCTGAGGAAGAGAAGAAAGCAGTGAGAGGCACGTCGTGGTGAATGAAGCAGAGATGGAAAGTTTATTCTTCTCAGCCTGTAGCAGCTCTTCTGAATACTTTCTATGATAGGTCTATGAGGCTAAAACACAGCTTAATCATACTGCTTGTCCTGAGATCAGATTTATCGAAGTCTCCGTTTTTACCTCTGTTGTCAGAGTGGGCCACACTGGTGAGTGGCAGGTACTGTAAAGTTTCAGAAGGCCATGAGACAGCACATCCAGTCCTCTGCTTGGTTGCTTAGATACACTAATGAATTGTATTAGGAATGTCTCACCTCACATTTGCACTCCTCTATGTTTCAAGTATTGCATTTCAGATAATGACATGAGCAGACTCCGGGCATGCAAAAATAAATTCTTTTTTTTATGAAGAAAACTACTTACAGCATGGCTGCAACCACAGTTTATCAGATAGATTGATTTCCTTATTATTTTTCTAAAATCTTCCGTCTGCAAGCTCTGTTCTTTCCTCTGAATACCCTGTAAGTCATAATAGCCCAATTCTTGACACACTGTATGCTGGAATAGTCTTCAAAACTAAATTAGAGCAGGTTTCAAACCCACTGAAGGTTGCATCTGATGATGAATGCCTAAAAAAGTTGTTGTTGATTAGCCCAGCAAATAGAACTGATACCTTGAATGTTCTAGCTATACCTTTATATCAGAGCAGGAAGCATGTAGCAGAACATGTTGTGATATCTCTCTAAAGTGAGCTAAGATGTTAGACTGAAACTACAATCTATAAATGAATTTTACTAGGAGTGTCAAAGAAGAGGCAAAACATGTAAACTTGTGTATGTGGAGTAACCCTTAATATGGTTAAAGAAACACAAGCAATCAAGGAGTGCGAGTTAGACAATATTGTCTTAAAAGAGGATTGTCAAAAAAAGTAGTAAAAAAAAGTTTTCAAGAAAGAGGACAGAGAATCTGATGATGTGCACTGATGGGTGAATATTAAGCTTTTTTTAAAAAGCTTGGCCCTTAACAGAAATAAATGGATTTATTGGGTAACAAGATAAAGTCAAGTTATCAGTGGAGTGGAGACCCATTAGAGGTTTTCTTTATAAGCAGGTCCTAATTGAGGCAAAATACTGTCCATGTACTTATGTCCCAATTAATTTAAACTTCAAACTCTTAAAAAATTAATTGCACTTATTAACTAAAGAAAAGCTAAATTTATCCTATCTTAATTCTCTTCTGCTTTTTGAGCCTAATAGCCCAGCTGCAAGTGCAGTTTCCCTTTTAGTATTGCCATGTAATAAGATGGGAGTCAGTGTCATCTCAAAGCATGGGCTGTAGCTTGTAGGGGTCTGACAGTCAGCACACGGAAGACTTGTGAAGAGTCCGCTCCTTTTGCATTGTGTTAGCATATTGCATAATTTGGATCAGGTTGAGTCTCTTTTTGGCTGCCTGAAGATCTGTGAGAGTAGGTCTTCCACCTTCATGGGTCCTAGGCATAAATTGAGTCTAACCTGTGTTGAGAAAAAGGAGAAGCTGAAGCTGATGCCGAAGAGGAAGAGAGGAAGAGCAAGAGCAAGAGAGAAAGAAAAATAAGGGGAAACAGAAAGGGAAACAGAAAGAAAGAGAAAAAGAGAAAAAGAAAGAGAAAGAGAAACAGACACAGAAAGAGAAACAGAAAGAAGGAGGAGCTGGGCATTTGTTCCAATGAAGTTCAGCTAAGAAAAGTTGCAGGACACATGATGGATCATTTGGCAGTGAAAAAGCTCTTCTACAAACACATAAATGTTTATGTTTTATTACCTCCCATGAATTTAAGAAAATGCAAGAAAGGAAACTTACCCTGTTGTGCTCTTATTCATTAATTTGTGAAGAACCAGAAATGCTGTGATACTACATAGTAAGAGTTGGACATAGATGTTAAATATATTGAGTGATATAACTGTGGAAATAATGAGATAAAGTGAAGTCTCTGATTAAATGCAGTCTCTGGAAGAATAAGATAATTTGAGCATCCTGTTACAATCTTTGATAGGAAGGAAGTTAATAAACAGTGGTTATTATAAAAGAAGAACTGATTTACTGTAGGAAGAGCTGGAGAAATAAAATCTCCCACTGAGAAAGTAACTCACAAAATCAGCTTAGCAAAAGATAATTTTAATTCAGAATTAAATTATATTTTGCCATAGGTAAGAATACATTCTCATGTGTTCTGTAAGTTTTTGGTTTTTTGTTTTGTTGTTTTTTTTTTTCCAAATCTAGTTAAAATATTTAAAGATATGTTGTGCAATCAAATTCTACAAAGAAATACTGGGAAGCTTGTGCAAGATTTCTGTCTATTTAGATTCCTGAAAATAATAGTAGATGGCTACATCTGCAATTCTTCTGAGTTCAGTTGCCGCAAAGTGCAGATATCGGTGTTCTGCAAGGGGAAGTGTGATTCAAAGTGCACCAAAGATTAGCACCTGCAGACTTTCTAGTGCCTGTTAAAGAAGATGACCTATGTAATAATAACATTTCCAAAGAAATTAATGAGTTTCTATTCATTCCTTTTCTCTCCCCATACAAATGCTGTACTCAATGTCCCTCTGTTTCTGTGTGTTCATGAACCTAGAAATGCAGAAACCTGACAGGGAGTCTAAACTGAGTGTTAACTACTCTTTCTTCATAGCTTGCTTTGACATACGCTTAGATGAAGCCATAGCTCTCAGCAGAACTAAAAAAGAACATTGTCCAGATGTTCCAAGAAGTATTTTTTTTTTCCTTTTTCCAGCAGGGTGTCTTTATTGTTTGTTTCCTATGGATAGCAGGCATTAATAGATGAGTAACTAATACTTGTCTCCAAAGAAAAATTCTCCTAAGTAGAATTTACCATGGCAAAATCATGGCATGCCAAAGACCCCACTGGCATTGTGCGTACCAGGTATAAGACTGCTGAATGGTCACTGTGCAGCGGCAGCAGCCACCCTTGGGGGTATCTATTAATTGGATCTCACAGTTCCCGGGAGGCTTGATGAGCTCTGCACAATGAGGTCCCTTCTGTCTCATCTGGCTAAGAGGCGTACACAAAATACTTTAATACACTTCTTGGTTGGCTTGACATTTGGGCTCTTTCCTGAGCCAGGGAACAGTTTAAGTGATCCCTCTTAGAGACATTCAGTAAAGGTATTATGACCCAGAGCTTCCACGCTCCGTCATGTTACTATATTTAACATTTGACCAAGCACTGGCTGAGCGGCAGTAATTGCCTACGTATGTGGCCTGGGATAACAGGAAAAAGTAGCTAGAGTGGGATTAGGCCACAGCAAAAGAGATGCAAGCTGAGTTGAAACACCTAAAGCTTGCCCCAGGATCAGAGCACGCATCCTGACTAATACAATCCTGACGAGCGACGACCTGTGCCGCTGCGGTAACCTCTATGTACATCCAAACCCTCAGAGTAACTATTGTTCCTCAGCCCGTTCTTGGCTCTTGGAAGGAATCCTTCGCAACTTCAAAGGATGTGAGGCTGATCTCCTACTCTGGCCACCAAGGGGTAGGTGTGAGACTCTAAAGATATGGTCCCCGTTCAGCCTGCTCATCCTGCCCTGCTCCCACAGCAAAGGAGGACGTTGTGGTCTACAGCAGGCCTGGACTAAGAGCAACACAAACAGAACAGGGATCTCACTCTCTAACTGAGCCAAAGATACATCTAACTTTCAGAAACTTTCTAATATTGTGCAACAATTTCTATCATTTGATTGCATAAACCTACCTGCCTACTAACACTCGCTTCTAAAAAAGTCTTTGGTAAACCCAGTTTGCCTACTTGAGAGGATACATGTAAGTGTCAGCATTCAAAAATAAGTGCTTAAGTTCTGTGTGGAGTTGTTAGAGACTTGACTCAAAACATATGGTTAAGGACTGAGAAGTAGGAAAATATTTATTTAATCAATGGAAATTTGCAAACCTAAAAGGAAGACATCTGAAGACGATCAAGATTCGGGAGAGAAAAAAATTGAAGCAAAATTTAGACAATCATGAAGACAGAATGGTTTGATGAGAAAAAAGTGCTCCTGAAGAATGAAGAGCTATTTTCATCCCCATTATATAAGGCAGACAAGTACATATGACAAAAAAATTAGGAATTTATTTTTTTTTTTAAAAAAATAGTATACTTCTGGTAGGGTCACCATGTGAATAAGGAATGTAGCAAGTAATACAGTCTGTCTTTCCTGTGTGACTTTCATAAAATCCATATTCAGCAACTCTTGCTTTCTAGCAAACAATGGGACATTCAGCTTATATGTGAGGGGAGAGGGCATTCCAGTGAAAAGAGAGGGCAGAGAATGGGAAAGAGAAGCAACACTGGCACAAAAGAGGCAAAGAATGCCAATTCAGAAGGCGGGTGTGAAAGTAAAACCTGCTTCCCTGCCTGCTACAGTATATATTACACAACTGGCACTTACTTGGCAAATCACCCACTCAGGCACTGACCTTGGCAGCATCACAGGGATAACCTCTGTGTGAGGAAGGACTGTTCTTCAACAATGTCTCCAAAATGTTTGGCACCAAAGTACTTTTTCAGAGAAAGCAAGCGTTTCTTCCACTTCGTATTTCAGTTGAAAACCAGCATTTTCTTTTGGCTGCAAAGGAGACATCCTGTCCGTGACTTTTGGTATATTCTTCATATGGTGTTCCAGATTATTTGATACTGCGTACAAATGCCATTGCACAACCATCCCATTTTGTGGATGTTCTCATGTTAGAGAGCAATGGGTGCATTCAGAGACTTGCTCAACTTAAATGATCTCCTTGTTAATTATTTGAGGAATTATGACAGAGTGCTTGGGGCTGCAATGCCCTGGTAGAAAGTCGTCTGAAGGAAAAATGGAAAGCATTCCAAATACTGGTGAAATTGAGATGTGTCTCTTCCACTGACGTGCTATCTTGCACGCAGTAGTGAAAGAAAGATTTGGGATGTTAGTAAGAGTAGTCTTTTATTTCTTTGACAAAGTAAATCTATTCACTTTAGTGGTTTGCTGGAGGTTATATACTTACATTACGTACTCAGATCACACAGAAACTCAGTACTCAATTCTACAAACATGAGAGTGAATGCTATTAACTTGTGCGAGCAAAGTTAGGAACATGTTCAAGGCATCACAGTGTATACCTTTTGGATGGTTCAAGAGGGATGGAATCAAGTGAATCCCAGAATGAGATTGGGTAAGTGTTTCTAGGCACATTCCAAAGGGAAAATCAGTCTTCTGGATAAGAACCTAAGTCTCTCAGAGAAACTTACAGTTAGTTTTGAACATAATTGGAATTATGATTGCTGGAAAGAAACAAATGTGTTAGTCTTCCAATTTGCAAAGAAACATGAAAGTGAACAGAGGTAGAGATTTTTATTGCAATGCAGATGAAATTAATTCCTACAGACTTGATATTGATTTGCATTTGGTCTCTAAAGAATAACTGAAATTTTTCAGTGAAGTCAGATAGTAGGATGTCTCCTTGCTATGCACAACAAAACGAAAATCTTTGAATCAGGAGAACGAAAGTTACATGCAAATATATAGGTATTGTAAGTGATTTATACTCTATTTGGCGCCTCCCACAGAAAGCCTGTTTAGGTAGAACATGGACATTACTTTTAAATAACATAGATGTAAATACTATGATGAGTTTTAAAGGATATAGTCATTCTGAGAATTATTCTTGCTAGGAAAGATTGCACCAGTGAACTAGCAGATCTTTGAAGGTAAACATTTTAAGAAGCCTTCTAAATACTGTTTTGCCCATGTGTATACCCATACATATACCAGAGGGCATAAAAATGGCATCACATGTCAATCTCTCTCTCTTTCACTTCCAGTGTCACTCATTTTGATGAATAGAGGGTCATGGCCAAAATGACAAACTATGACAAAAGCCTGGGGCCCAGATGAGGAAACAAGACTCATTTCAGGTCCCAACTTGACCATTTTAATGATGATGGAAGGGACAGGAGCTAGGCCTGATCAGACAGGATCTGCAGCTGATTTTCCCCACCTTTCTGACTTGGAACGGACAGACATTGGGTGTGGATGGGACCTTTACCTTGGCTCTTGCTGTGTCTCCGTGCTCTGAGGCTGCAATACACCCTGTTTTGTGGGTTGGCACTCCCAAAACATCCATCACAACCAGACCGGGTACAGATTTCCTGGGGGACTTCACAGGACATTAATTCCATTCCATTCTATGATCTTCAAAAAGAACACTTCTCTTCAGAAGACCGTGAATCACGTAGACGAAAGGGTTTTTTAGAGGATGGGCAACAGGTTACAGAAGATGGGCTGAAAGGCTGAAATGAAGGAAATCTTAAACTCTGGAGTTTTTCCAAGTGAAGATTTTCTTTGTAGCTATTGGAGAGGTATTTAGTGTGTCTTCCTCAATTTGTCTCCCTTGGAACTGAGAACAGCATTTCTCCTGCCATGGTTCACAGGAAGATACAAGATCTTTGCATTTAAGTCACCTGTCCTTCCCTTGCCAGATAATGTCACAAAGTCAATAGCAGGGAATTGCAAATTACCCGTTCCCATCCAGCATACAGCCCTGCTTTTATCTCAAATCTGGGGGTCTCTGTAAAGAGTAATGCTCCTGCGTGCTAGTGCAAACACTGCTTGCTGGATAAATCAAAGAGCTTTCTCTCTCCCAGCTATATTGCTGTGGCTTGTAAGTCTTGCACAAAGATCTTAAAGCAGAAGGTTTCTCTCCTCTGCCCAAAATAACCACATTCAGCTTTTTGGATTACAGCTGAGATGATTGCTTCACAACCTAGCAGCCACAGCAAACAAAATATGATGACATGAAATTCAACAAAGATATTTGATGAACAGACATCAGCAAGTAACTGTAGATCTGTGAACATGAGTGTTTAATCCTGCTATTTAAAGTTCTTGGACTCCTTTATTTATAGACCTTTCTGTGTCTTGGCGTTCTGGTATCTGAGTGGTTCACAAGGCTCCCATGAGCAAAGCAAAGAATTATCCCAGTTGTGGGGGGAAGGCGAAGAGGAGGCCGAGAGAAGTGGTAGTCACGCAGAGCATTTGCAGAACAGCC
This sequence comes from Cariama cristata, assembly GCF_000690535.1. Classification (NCBI taxonomy): domain Eukaryota; kingdom Metazoa; phylum Chordata; class Aves; order Cariamiformes; family Cariamidae; genus Cariama; species Cariama cristata. The sequence goes on from NW_009612579.1 coordinate 27,036, forward strand.
AAGATCACAATCCATCCTTCCTCCCCTTTATGAGTTCCCCATCCTTCCTTCCTTTTACTAGACTGTTGGCCAAATAAATATGTGCCTTCTATCCAAAGGTCTTTCTCCCGGTTTTATCATCATGATCAAGCTAATTGGGAGCAGGAGGGTAAATGAGGCATAGCTGATGTGCATGGCATGATGCCCAGCTGACGCTACTATTAAGCTGATGCCGGAAAAGTTAGGAAACCATAGCCTGGCACTGAATAATGGGCCTATTGCAACTCAAGTGTGGGGCAGAGAGAGATTTTCCTGCAGCTGGCACCTTGTCTACAAGTGGTGTACGAGAGAAAGTAATGAATGACTTGACTCTTTATGTTTCCTACGTTCATTTTATCGCAGTTCATCAGGCACCCATGAGTCTGACTGATGACTCCATGTAAAAAGCAACAATCATTTCCCTTAAGAGAAATGAATGACAGATGAAGAATAAGCTGCAATTATAATCTCCCTTTTCACGGGTTAGGTTGACAATTTAAAGGACTGTGCTTATTAACTGATTTAAGTTCCAATTCCCTGTTTTTGTATCTGATGTGAATATCTTTAAGTTAAATATTGCTTGTGATGCAGGATAACAGTTAACAGCTAACATTATAAATACAGAACACTGGAGATAAACTAAACTTTCATTTCAAAATGAATTTGCTCCATCAAGATAAGGTACCTGGCACCTCGCTCAGCACTTTTTCCATTAAAAGCCTGTGTTTGCCCAAAGGGGAGCATCTGTTCAGATCACTGCTGCCACATGGAAGCCTTTTCCCATATGTACTACACACAAAATGAAATGAGGACATAAATTTTTTGATCACAAATGAAATGCATGTGTTAAGCAAAAGAGAAAAACAGCTATGTAAAAGCCAAACTCTGCCTGGTAAATATGGGTGAAACTTGCCTTTTTCCCCACCTATAGTCTGGTCTTCTCCAAATATGCTAATCTGCTCTGAGTACTTGACTTTGGAGGGACAAGCCTGAGCTTCTTGGATGAGACAGTCAAAGCACAAAGATTTTTATGAAGCTTCAGAGCTATTTGTGGGTATGTTACTGCTTGGTTGGAGATGGTGATGATTTACAGGAAACTCGTGGATAATTAAAGGCTACACAGAGTGGTAGCCATTAAAAAGCAATTATTTACTATTGATTAACATATTATGCTGAGGCTAATTAAGCAGAGGAACAACTTTTTCAGTGTTTTGATGGATTTGCCATTGCTGGGAATTTTCTTTAAGGTTGGCTGCTTTTCTAAAAGGTACGTGCGCATTCAAACAGGAAATCATAGCTAAAATACTCCTACCCTCCTTTTGAAAGGGGTTGTATCTTAATTAGCACAGTGTTTCCTTCTGGTTTTTTCCTTCTGTGGTGTTAGAAATGTTGTAGGGTTTTGTATTCTCATAGCAGAAGCTATCGCAACATTTATTTGGGTGGAGCACTCCCTGGTAAAGGGTTATCCTTTAACGCTGATCTGCAGGTATCTCACTTTCTCCCTCGCCACAAGTAGGGAGGGATTGAAGAGTGGAGGCTGAGAACTGAGTCATGGCTCCTTTGCTCTACTGTTTGCTGGTTGTGTGCCACATCTAAACCACCTTCTAATTGCAGAGCTGTATCTAGGGAACTTCCAGATTAGGCACAGAACTGGTTCTTCAAGGTTATTTTCCCTTCGTAAGAGCACAGGAGTCATCTCGAGAAGGATGGAGGGACAGGGGACAGAGAGATGGCAGAGCCAGTTGAGAGGCTCTTGGGGGTCAAAAGAGTCATAACCAAGAAAATAGCCCTGTGACCCTGCACCACTCCACTGCAGTATCTGGCAATAGTGATTAATCCATGTTCAGAACTCTAGGAAGAATTACAGCTGCATAGGTGCTCCCCACACCATCAGATTTTTCTATTCCAGGGCTTTTTTAGGGGTTCCCTGTCCCTCAGTCCCTTCCAGCAGCTGCTGCTGCTGCTGTGGATTTGCAACTGCTCTTTCTGCGTGGGCTCCGCTGCTGTATGGCACCGTGATTCTCCCTTACTCACCACAGCTCTGCCCACTCTCTTAGGATCCATGGCGTTATTGAATAGTACGTCACTTTGTTCTTTGAAGAGAACGTTATGTGTTTTGGCTATTAATCATGAATCCAGTGTTTTTATTGCACAGACCTGAAGGCTTCATTAAAGTGATGCCAATTCTTTTGTTCTCACTTGTCACCCATTCTCTGCAGTATATGGGAAATTATCCTCTTTACACCTGTCCTTACCTGGTCTGCAAAGCTCTGATCAGTGGGCAAAAAGATGTCCCCAAACGTGCCATCTCTGGAAAGTAGTAGCTTTCAACGAAGCTTATCCCTGAAAAATATCCCTGAAAATCGCCGGCTGTGCCCAGAGAGTGATAGTGAA
>NW_009612580.1:0-2069 GCF_000690535.1 Cariama cristata
CCTTCTGGCGTACCAGCCACTCCTCTCAGTATTGTATCATCAGCGAACTTGCTGAGGGTACACTCCATCCCTTCATTCATTCATTAAATTCAATCCATTAATTAAAATTAATATTCCCCCAAGTTGAGTCTGTTTTGCCTGAGATAGTAATTGGTGAGTGATCTCCCTGTCTTTATCATGACCCCTGAGCTTTTTCATCTTATTTTCTCCCCCTGTACTGTTGGGAGTGAGAGAGCAGCTTGGTGGGCACTCAGCAGTCACCCAAGGTTAATCCACCAGAGCAGCAGAGGCTAAAAACTTCTCTCACCTTTCTTCCTCTCCAGCCTTAATCTTGATTACATCCCTGTTACCTTTCCTGTTACAGTTTTTCTGTAAGATAAATGTTGTGATCAATTACTTGATCATCTGCCATTCACTTCTCAAAACTTACTGAAACGAAATTTTTTCCCTTTGACATTGCAACTCTTTTTTTTTTCACCTTATGTCTTTTAAACAAAATTGCTGTGGTCGCCTCTTCCCCTTTCTTTCCTCTGCTCTCTATAGCTGCAAAAATGAACCTGAGATGTCTAAGCAGGGGAGTGTCAAGTGAAGGATGGGATTATTTCCAGGAATAGCACTGGGTGATACCATTACAGGAATACTGGGTTCATCTCTGATAGTCAACATTAGAAACCAAAGCTAGACAAACGCAGGTTTTAACAAATGAGAGTAGGTAACAACTGGAACAACTTACCCAGGGAAGTGATGGATTTCCTGTCTCTTGAAGTCTTTAAATCAAGATTGGATGTTTCATTAAAATATATGTTCCAACTCCAACAGAAATAACAGACTAGATGTAGGAACTGCTGGGTGAGACTCTTGGTCAGATCAGATTAGACCACTGTATGAACTGGTTCCTTGTGGACTCTCAAATTAAATTTAAATTGACTTGCTACCATTGTATTTGAAAAAGACCAAAACATATTCCTCAGCTCAGTTGGTAGGCAGTAACTTGCTGTGCCACTATAATGGACGTATGTCTAAAATCCTAATCTTTTATACATATTTGGCATGAATTCACATGAGTATGTGTCATCAAATTAACTAAACGTTTTACCTGTTTCCAAGTTTGTTTGCTCCTAGTGGTGAAGAACCAGCCAGACACTATGGAATGAAAATATTACTCCATTTTCATTACTTTTTCCTTGGGTTTACAAAGTCAAAAAGTTAAACGCTAAAGGACAGAAGAAAGGAGGAGTCAAATTTTGGGGAAAATTTAGGGAGACAAAGGAGACAAGGGAAGGAAGAAGACAAGACAGACAAGCAAGAGCAAAAGCAGAGGTCACAAAAAGCCATGGGTAAATAACGTGAAGCACAAGCTGCAGATTCAGAGGAAGCAGAGCAATACACGGAGGGAAAATAAAGGGAAGTAGAAGACTTACTAAAAAATAAAGGAATGAGTATTCTGAAATGCAGGCGAAGTCTGCTTGCCATTGATCTGCACAGAAATCTCTCAAAGAGTAATTTATTTACAGGAACTCCACGCTCCCCCAAACACACACAGAGACACAATCGTGTACACAGTTGCACATGCCCATGCAGATAAGTTTATATATTTATCTCTCTCTCTGCTTTCAGTGTTCTTTGCTTGCTCTTCCAGGTGTGTGGCTGATGCTAAGGAGCTCACAATCATGCTTCAGAAACCACTGTCACCCTCTGCAGCAACTAAAGGGGGTGCCTTTCACCCCAAACCAGGAGAGCTTGAGGACATGGGATGTAGTAATAAACCAAGAAAGTAAACTCGAGTGAAAGCAGGTCTTGGAGCAAATGTGTGTGTTTGAACACAGAGCCACAAAGTTCACCTTAAAAATCAATATTCTTTCATATTACCAATTAACATTTTAAAATTAAGTTATTGGAGCTCCAATCGTTCCCTGTGACTGACAGAAATCTCTTTGCAAAGCCACATGTAAAACTAGAAGCTCTCTTCTCTGACATACAGCTATTGTTGGATGATTTCATTACCTATCATTTATTATATATATCTTTTAATTATTAACTGCAATATCCCCAGACTTCTGGCAGCTGCT
>NW_009612581.1:0-6438 GCF_000690535.1 Cariama cristata
TTATGTCAGTGGTGCTACCAGTATCGCTGATGGGCTTTGCTTTGGCCAGCGGTGGGTCCATCTTGGAGCCAGCTGGCATTGGCTCCATCAGACATAGGGCAAGCTTTGGCATCTTCTCACAGAAGCCACCTCTGCAGCCCCCCCCCACTAACAAAACCTGCCGCGCAAACCCAATACAGTAAAATAAGGGTTTCTTTTCTGCACCAAGTCATGTGTTCTAAGTGATCATGACATAACTTGTGAAATTGTTCTCTTTCTACACCTTCTCAGCAGAAGGAGCTGTTCTAATTTTAGTTTTGAGGAGGAAAAACACCCTTGGATCGTGATACAAGGGCTTTGACTGTTGTGGAAATGGAATGGTTTGTGTTTTTCTCCTTTCAGTTACATAGCCATCTCAGTCTTGTTTCACAGCCCATCACCAGGAGCTTTAGCCTGTTCCCTTCGTTCCCTAGCTGTTTTCATGTACATACTCCTTGAACTTGTTATCCTAACATCTAGACTCTTATTTCCATCTCTAGCTCAGTTTCATCTCTTTTTTTTTTTTTTTTTTTCTTTTCCCAAGCATTAAGGAAATGTCCCTCTCTCTATTAACGTTATTACTCTCTACATCCAATCCTAAAAGTGCTGATATTCTTCTTGAATAGAGGGGAGGTTTTCGTGGTCTTGGTCTTTACCTTCACAGAGGCTGTTCTGTGCTGCTATGTAGGGATGCATGTGTGTTAGAGGTTGTGTCCTCTACTCTTGTGCCTACCTTTCTGCTCAGTTTTTGCTAGATACTGCTGTATGAACCAGGTTTCACTCTGTTTACCCTTTTACTGAAAGCTCATTGCAAGTATAGGTTCTCCTGTAGACTAGCTGGTAAGAGACATTTTTTTGACAGCCATTATCCTAGCAATAGCAGTTTAGGAAAGCAAAGGATACCCAGGTTAGGGACACGGGAGCAGAGCACAGATTAGTGGAACAGTGTACCTTAATCCAGGAATTTGCTAAGGTAAGAAGTGTGATTTTTTTTTTTTTTTTTTTAAACACCTTTTTTTTTCCAGGATTCAAGGGTCATGTAGTAATCTGCAGCAGCCAGGCCTGTTAGGAGACCAAGTCCCACCAGTGCCTGCTAGTTCTCTTCTCTGTTCTTGACAGCTACAAATTGATATTCACTATTATATGCTGGTAAAGACATGATTTGCATTGATATGGGCTTTGTATTCGCAAAATTTTTTTCAATAGCAAAAATGAGAAACTTGTGTTAAAAAAGTAAATCTCAGAGACACTTCAATGTAGAGTTTTTATAATCTCATGAAATCTACGTGGGGCAGCTTTACTTCGACAATCATCACCTTTCGTGTTTTTAGAAGACGCTAGCAATGGTAATGTGTTTTCGTAAAGCAGATAGTGTCCTGTCTGGCTGTGCTATGTGGGTGACTTCATGCTGTGTGTTACAATGTGACTAGGTTACAGTGTTGTTAATAAAAAAAGAACAATAACTTGAAGTGTACATGGAGGGAAGAGAAAGTATTGGAAACTATTGGAGGTGAGGATTCTTTTGCACTGGTTTTTGATATTGACTTTCTATCCACAACTTGTCTAGTTCTGCTGTCTTTATTTTTTTCATAGTTTGTTTACAGCTAATGTAGAATGACCAGTGAAATCAGACTGGAATTTTGCTTCTTAATAGAGATGGTGAAAATGCATTTTAGATATCTATTGAAGTGTCCATCCTTATATTGACAGTGGAAGCTCACATTGTTTTCATAATGGTTCTCTCCAGGGACAAAAAACCATGAAGCTTTCATCAACAGCAATCTAAGAGTTACTATTTTGCTTTTAAAGAAAACTTAATCTAGCTTAAAAAATTGGGAAAGAGCACAGCATTTGAAACCAGTAATGCTGGTTCGTCTCTCCTTTTCTTTCTCCTCATTCAGTGTGAGGTCTTTATTGATTCATCTTGCTCTGCAATGTGCAAATGTGTTTATACACACACATGCATGGATATACGCACACTATTCAGTAGGTTGGTTTAAAGCCCGTTGAACTCCTAGTGTCTTTCTCTTAACTTTCGCAAGGGTTACTTTAACCTGGTGTATGCTTCTGCCACTGCTCTGCTGTACAGTCCTGTATTTCACACAGAATATTGCTGGGTTTTGAGAGAACTGCGTATACTCAGCAAAAGGCTGTCTTGGTCATGCTAGAATTGGGACTTACTGCTGATAACGTGCTCTGAAATGTACATAACCGTGCCAATAATAAAATAGTAATTTAGTATCACGAATAACAACATAATGCTGCCTCTGTTCCTGACCACTCCCAAAGGTTAGGGTGCTGTATACTAGAAATCCTGCTTCTGAAAGAGACCCAGAAAGCTTGTTTGCAGTAAGGCTTTTTGCAGGAGGGCATGTGTCCATTCAAGATCTTTTGTTAAAACATCAACCAAACAACAGACATGCTTGCAGTTAGCTTTCATGGCTGGGGAGGATTAGGTCACCATCTTTCTGCTCCTTCCTTTCTTTGTGCTCAGACCACTGATCTTGGTGGAACTTGAGTGAATCTGTGTGAATGAATTCCTCAGTAGCTGATACTGATAAAGGAAATGTGATAAAGACATCATTGACTTACTGTGATGGTAGTGGATATAGTAATTTAGATGCGGAGTCATTAGAAATGAAATAGTAAGGACCTGAGTGCCCCAATTTCTCTTTTTTTTTGAAATGCAGCTAAACCTTGACTCTGTTGTCATGGGGGAAAGCGTTAAATCACCAGTTCAATTTCATAGCCAAAATCAAAGCAATTAGAATAAAATTTCATATGAAGTGTTGAGGCAGGAATTAGGGTTGCAGGTAAAGAATATTTTTATGATCATGTGTTGGATTCTCCCCCCACCCCCTTTTACTGTTCCTCTTGTTTAGCTCACTGCAGGTTATGCCTAAGGAATGCAGTATTGTTGCAATCTCCAAACCAGAAATGCCTCTCTCAGTAGCTAGTGCGATAAATCACATCTGATTACCATATTTGTTTGAATGAGAAATGCATCTTGCACTTTTCAGTTATGTCAATTAAGGTCATGTTTATAGGGAAAAAATATTTCTAAAATTAGGCATTTTTATTCTGCTGATGTTTGCTTATTTATTTATTTTTACATTATAGATTAAATTAAATAAGGCACAAACAATAAGACTAGATTGTGTAGCAAGGAGGTAGAGCAAAGAAAGGTGTTTAGCATGGCTTAGAGGGATACTAGGAAAGGAGCTGATTTGCAATGATCTATAATTTTCTTATCTGAATAAGATATTTGTCTCTAACCCTCTGTGGAACTTGATTAACAGGGAATAGTCTGGACCCATGAAAATAAAATCAATAAATCCTCTATCATGTGAAACTACCTGGTTTGACTTGTGTGGCATTGAAAAGGTGTAGTTGCCAACTTAGCAATGGTGATGAGTCTGCCACTTAAGTTCAATGTTTCCACATGGATTTTTCAGCAGAGTTGGATAGAGGAACAAGATGTGATGGAAATAGATGAATAATGAATGGTTGAAAAGATGTTAAGAGACAACATTTAGGAAAATGCAAATAGTGTTGTGAAGGCCATAAATAGAGAAGATAGGGCATGGTGAGTGTTTACCAACATGGGACAATATTTTTCCATTACCTGTGTGCTGCTTTGCACTGCACAAATGGTTGACTGAACAAATTACTTCAGTGTGAAAATGGTGGAGTATTAATTTTGTATGATTTTTTGCTACTAACATACCATGTCTCATCTATTGTAACAGTATATATTAAAAGTCATTATAAGATGCAAGACCAGTAGTTCTCCAGGGACTACAGGTTTTTTTAGACATGGTAAAGACACCCCTGACCTCCCAACCCCTCAAAAAACCCCTAACCAACACCAAAAACCATATGATTTTCATCAGCATTTAGTTTTTCAGAGAGATACGATGTCCTTCAAAATGCCACAGTAAAAGGTTGCCGTAGGCACAGGGATTCTGGATCAATTATATGAGTAGCCTTCTACAATTTATCATTTGAAGATAGCATCTGTGTGGATTTGAAAGAGTAAGCCAGTCAATATCGCAGGACATAAGATAGGAGGCAAACTGGGTAAGAGTATTAGGGATAAAAATAGAACAGTGAAGCAAAAATTGTGGATGACGGTGTAAGACAAGTGCTGATGGAACCAGGTATTTAATGTAATTGCTCTCAGTATAGCAGCATGAAGAAAGAATTGTTCATTTTGATACAGTAATGCATTGTTCACCCTTAGCTGTTAGTAAAATCAGATAGTAGGGATTGAAAAGGTAAGGTATTAGCTGAACGAAAATGGATATATGTATTTCAGTGTGTCATACTGCTTGGCTAATGTAGGTGAATGGAAGATTAGAGAAAAACAACACTCCCCTCACCTCTTCCCTTCCCCTCTTCCCCCCATATAAGCATCCACTGGTATACCTAAAAATGTTTAGAAAGATTAAAAAATAATGATAAACAAGGAGGTGAATGTGTTACAGAAATCTGACATTCCTTTTCCAACAGCAGTATTTATTTCATCAGTGCTTACTGAGATCCAAAAGGAGTTTCTTTCATAAGTGAAATCAAAGCCAAAGCAGGCAGGGCTTTGGGAGTACGTTTATGTAATCAGTAGACTAGAGGCAATCTTTCTAGGCAACAGAGCTATTTTTGTAAGAATGAGGTGATTATATTGCTTTGTTTTCTAATGGGCTGTAGTATATTTGGGAGCAGTAGTAGCATAACCTTTTATTTGTTGTAGACTTATGTAATGGTAACTCTTACAGCCAAGCATGAAGTAGCTAGATTTAGAATGAATTCTCATGCATTAAGAGCCTTTGAAGAAGAAAGATGGGTGAAAGAGTGGTACTAAATACTAATGGAGAGTAGTCCGGTTAGATTTACTATATATGACTCTTCCTATTCCTGTTCCTGTAGTAATTTGTTGAGGTTTCTGTCATGGGTTCTAGCCAGGGGAAAGCGGCTAGCTCCCTCTGCGTCCCAGATAGGCAATTTGTGTTGCACTGAGGAGCACCATTTGTGTAAGGGAGTAGACTTGACAGATATTCAAGTTCTTGTTGATCTGTATGGATTCATTGGAGGAGCGTGGCGCTGATCAGACCCTTGTCATCATACTCTGGGTTTTAGCAAGGGAGTAACGGAGAACAGTGTCAAATGGCTGATTCCAGACTTTAAAGCTCACAGTTGCCCGGGGATGTGCTGTGCTGGCAGACTGTGACGGTATAGCTCGCAGTTTACAGTTTGGCTTATCAAATCATCTTTGGTGGCAAGAATTTGTCCCACATATGCCTTGTGACGAGCCTCATTTTTTCACCATCTTCCTCTCAACAGCTAGGAGATTCCCAAAACGTCTCCTGCTTTAGGATATAAGCTGCCTAGGGAGGAATGTCATCATTTTTTCACAGTCTGTTGCCTTCTGCAGGATGGAAAGAGCTAGTGGCTTTTCATGTTTTGTGTACTGTTTCATTTCTGATGAACTGCCAAACGTGATTACTGTGGTGAAGTTAAGCAATATTTTTTTTTTATTGGGATACATGTTGCTATACCCATGCAAGCATTTATTACATTTGCAAGGATGAACCTTGGGTACCCCAATGTTTTCCTTATCACATCTGTTGGAATTTTTATTTATTCCAGAATTAACATTTGGAGTGAGGCTTTAACAAAACCTCTATTCTAAGAAAGGTGGCATGTATAAATATGATTATTTCCTAGCTTTGAATAAGTGTGAATGAGGATGAAAGAATTTATAATGTGAACTGCTGAACACACCATCTCTAAAAAAAGTAATCAAAAAGAACAGCAAACAGTTTTTGAGCTGTTTTTAAGACAAAACTAATATGAAAGAACAAGCTAATGCCATCGTGGGACTTACAGCTACATGGGCTTATTTCTAATTTCACATTTTTATAAGTAGATTTCAAAATGTATCATATTTGAATTGCATTCTTTTTCTGAGTTTATATTTTATCTTTCTCTGAATTTAACTCTTACCTATTGCGGTGTCCTTGGCAATATGGTCAAGAATATTACTCTGACTATAGATAGAGATAGCACAGGTCCCTGCTGGTTCATTACATAGTCCTGTTCTTGAGGGATACAGCGGTAGTTCTGTAACCCATGAAATCCTTTGAGTACTTTCAACCAAAGAGTGGACAACTTCTCCCATTGTAGGCTTGCTCCCGCAAAGTTCTGAGAGCCAACAGCTCCTGTAGGGCCAGCACCGGCTTAATTGGTATTAACTCCGTTTTAGTTGAAGTGGTCTCATTATAATCAGCAGCAATCACATCTTACTCTTTACCATTCAGGGGACTTAATACAGCTTGAGAGGATATAAGTGTTCTTTGTTTTTTTCTGATAGACACCAGGTCATCTCCCTGAAATACTGAATTCTTTCTTGAAGTAGCTGCTGGC
>NW_009612581.1:6469-21077 GCF_000690535.1 Cariama cristata
AAGTACCTGGGGGTGACACAGAACCTCTCTGCCATAATGTCCATGAGAGGACGTAATGAATGTTCTGCAGTGTCCACGAATCCCTCATAGCAATGTCGTCGAAGACATTGATCTGCTTTGATTGAGTCCAAGAGGCCAGAGAGCAGCTGGAGAGCAGGGATGGTGGCACTGACTTGGGTAAAAGTTCTGTGCTGGCCAGACAGACTCCAAAACTGAAAAGTAGCTTGCTCGTTACATAGCCTCTCATAAGCCACTTAGTGGAAGAGCAAATTAAGCAGCATCTTTAAAGAACACCCACTCAGGCACGCGGCTTAGTAGCCTCTTCTGCTGCTGTGCATTCTGAATACAAATATGAGTATATTTTCAAAGAATAATTAGAAAGAAAAAATTAAAAGGCTTTTGAATAAACTGGATAAAGCAATCTTTCTTAACTTCATTTAAGTTTGAAACATAATAGTGGCTGCTATTATACAAGAATCTTGACTTGGTTTTGCTAGTTGCTTTGACATGTTTGAGCGAATGACTGAACTGCTGCTGTTAGCCAAAACCTGTTCCCCCAAATGTTTAATTCTGCTTTTTGTGATTATTTTTAATCTGTGTTCTCTAAGATGCATTATCATATGTGAATTCTGGCTGCATATTTTTAAAAATAACTTATTTGCAACTGTCAGAGATATCTTATGAATAAGTTATCAACCATCCCTAAGAGCTATAGCTGCAAACATTTTAAAAAAAGTAATATTTGTAAGTGTGTGAACATTTTCTATTAATGTATTTATCAAATTAATGCAGTCATTCACTTAGGGTTAAGAAAATAGCTCCTTTCTGTTAAAAACACCACCACATTACTTGTATTTTCTTTAATGCTGACATGTCAGTGGCAGCTTTCTGATTCAAATGATCTTTTATGAAAAATTCAATTTAAATGAACTGTCTTTATCCTAAGAAATCTCAAGGCTCTTGAGGACCATCTCCCCAAACCAACCACACAGACATTTAATAACGCATCGTAAAATGCTAGTGTAATGATGGAAAGCACAAGAGAAAGTGGAACTGCAAATTTTCAGTTTTCCTTAGAGAGGAGCAGAATTTAGTAGAATAATAAAAGGAAAATCTTCTCACTTAGAGGGACACTAGGTAGTCTGGACAACAAGCTTTAAAGATTCTGGTGCTGTCTTTCATGATAGGATCATAATATTTTGAGGAATGATGACCAAAATGACTGTTGCTGAAATATTCTGGCTCCAAAGAATTGGTCAAATCATTGAAGACTCAGGTTATGAAAAGCTCTATTTTTTTATTTTCTTTTTTTTTTTTTTTTACGGCAAAAAGTTGTAGCCTAAAGTAAAGAGAGTAATGATTTATGTATTATTGTAAGCATTTACAAGGATGAAGAAGGGGAGCTCATCTTGTACCTAGGCAATATTTTAATGTCTAAGGCTGAATTTCACCAGAGCTGTTTTTAGGATGCAACCACTTTCCTGTATGAGTGCTGGGTGGACTGTTTATTAATGTAGCTGAGAAAGAGGTAGCAAAGAAATGCTGTTGATGTGATCTTTGTTCGAGAATGACCAGTTGCTTTCTTGAGTGTGATTGGTAAAAGAATTTAAGCTTAACAGTATTGAAATAAAGAGGAGGAAGGTATCTTCACTTGAATTTTTATTTTTGTCCTTCTCGGGAATGTTATGTTATTTTGGGGCTGGTCTGCACTGGAAAGTATGACTGTTCAAGTGTGAGTTGCATGTGAGCGTGTGTTTTTAAATATTTATCTGTTTGTTTGTTTAACCTAGTAGTTATACAGTTGTCATCCCTAGAGGGGCAGTTAAATTGATAGAAAGCAGATTTGGAATATTGATACTCTTGTCTTGATCGTAAAGTAGGTATATCAATGTAAAGCACTTTTACGCTGCACCCAGAGGAAGAGGCTGCACTGTTTTAATGGCACTCTAAAAGTCAAAGTGATAGCACTTCCTGATGTTGTTATGTTGATAGTTATTTTATTGCTTATGGATTCCCAGGTGATGCTACACCAGCCCTAATTTATGAAGGCATTTTTAGGTAGTTAGTTACTTAACGACATTAAGGTAATGTTTCTCAGCCGTATCGAAGGGGACATTTTCCTTTGGCTTATCTGCTTTTGGTTTGGGTTGTTTCCCTGCCTCTGTCGGGGCAGGAGCTCTGTCTGTCAAAGTCGGAGGGATGGCGAGGGTTGCCTGTGTTTGTACTGCTGCCCTGCCTTGGAGGAGATGAACTGCTATCAAGGAGTCCAAGTTGGTAAACAGTTTTAAGGCTAGCCTAGACATTTGCAGCAGATAATTAGTCTTTTCTTACTCAGGCGACTGGGGGAAGCTGAGCTGCTGCCAGCTCACAGGCAACTGCTGACTCTTGCTGTCTAATGCTTTACGGCTCCCTGAGGGCTGTATTGCACGATTTGAGAAACCAGCCCTGTGCTAAAGGTAGAACCAGGTATGAGGCATGTTAGACATATGCGAAAAAAGACGGGTAGTGGGAGGGTAAAAAATAAAATAAAAAAATAAGGGCAAGCAGAGCTGAAGTCAGGTGAGTCTGACAGTGGAAAGGAGATAAGAGCGGGAGAGAATTTGGAGAACAAAAAGAAAATATAATGTACAAGGAGCTACTAAGACAGTGGAGTGAAAATAGCATGCGTTCATTTTCATATAAGCATAGGGTGACTGAACTTTTGGCACCTCTCTGTGCTCCACTACTGTTGCGCTCCACTGTTTTGGAAACTTTGTTTATATGATTCCATCAGCTTGTGAACATGTTTTAAGATTTGATATTATTTAAATAACAGCATAGATTGATTTTACATTTTTAAAAATCCAGATTATTTAGACCAGGTTTTAATACAGTTCAAGTCAAGGCATAGTGTTAACTTCAATAAAAAGAGGAGAGGGGAATTTATCCCCCCATTAATAATGTTTTCTAGTTGGGAGTCATGAATTAAGAGATCAGAGCTTTCTGCAAAGCTGTCCTTTTTTCTTTTTCTTTTTTTTTTTTTTTCTGTCTTTGATTTTCTGTCTTTGCTTCTTTCCAGAGTGCTTGAAAATTAGAATTAAGTTTGAGAAAATATGCTCCCCAACCAGAAAGTGGGTAATTGGGAGATAGCTGCAAATGGAGTAATTGATTCTAATACTTAGCAGATTTCCAAATACAGTGGTCTGCAGTTCCAGAGGCAGAGAGTGCTTTGCTTCAAGATTGCTCACCCATGGTTATTACAGGACTAACAGTTTAAAAAAGTAGTAGGTCCATTTCACCTTTTGGGTGAATGGTCAAAACTCCAATTGCAATTAACAGGAACCATGCTCTCTTTACAGCATAGATTAATTTGGTTTGACGTGACTTCTTGGAGGGGACAAACAGTAAAAAGCTCTAGTTGTGATTTGATGTCTCATTGTCATCTTTTAATATTATAAATATTTTGCAATAGCATTCCAAGTCAGGCATGAAAAGAGTTAAGTGGTTTGTAAAGTTTGTAAAGTACATTTGCAGATGAGAAAACCTTTCACTGGCCATGGGTTGAACACCATTTGTATTGTCTTTCCATCCCATCTTGTTTTGCTTGATTGGTTGGTATGAGATGATGAGTGCCTGCTGTGCAGCAATAAGCATGTCAAGTGCTAAGCCGGTAGCTCCACTGAGATACTTTTCTTGTGTTTTGTCCCGGTGTACTCATGGCATTGCTGAGTACACTGGCACAAATAATAAAAGATAATACATGTATATTTCCCTATAAGTTCATGAACACTATTTAGAACTGTAAGGAGTAGCAGTGATAACTGGTTAGCTATAGGGTGGGTGAGTACTGCAGTAAAGAGAGCTCTGTATAGTCAGTGAACCCTATTTTGCTAACTGTTAAGGAAACACTTGAACCCAGTAGAATAGTACTCACCTACCAAACCAACCCACCCTGTAACGTAATGGTGCTTACTGAAAAGCTGAAGCCCAAATGTCTTTGTTGTTCCAAAGAGCTAGCTTATGTAGATGGAAGCTGGTGATACGTGAATGATGATTATGCTGTGTCAAGTCTCATTTTAAAGACCATAAGTATACCGTTTTAAAAGAAAAACAAACTACTTCACCAGTCTAGAGAGAAACATAAATCATGTATTTTTATCACCTCGAAAGACCACTAGAAGATGAGCTCTAATATTTCAAATACGACAAGCAATCTATACACATGAATCACAATTTGAGTTCCATTACAACTGAGCTGATATATACCACTGTGTGCTTTATGGATTTTACTCTAACAATATTAAGTAAGAACCCAAAGCTTTTTGTGATGAATACCTAACCTTTTACAAGAATTTGTAGAATTGTGGTCCTGAACAACAGCTTTAGCATTGCCCTGCAGGCTTTAATAAGAAAATACTATTGCCAGTTTTGACCTCTCAATATTTTTCTCTGTAAAGGAAATGCGTGTGTTAGTAGAAGGCTAATACTGCAAAGGTAAAAGAAAGTGTGAAATACTGAAAGGGTTTATGGAAACTCTCTTCTCAAGAAAGATTGAGAAGAGAGTTAAACAAATGAGCAAAGTTTGAAGAGAGGGATTTTTTGTTCCTTCTGCTTCCTTTGTTAGGCCCAGTCTTTTTCTTCCTGGACTCAAGGACTTCTGCAGAAACCCAGTGTCAGTTGTTCTCAATTCCTCTATTTATAGTCAAGTCATCACTTGAAGTCCTTAGTCTCCTTTAGAGAAATTCTCCCACAGTGGTATTTTCATATAGGTTCTGAAATATTTTTTTTTTTAATCTCTGGGTATTCTTATCTTTTGTGTTACGGTAATGTGGGCCTTGCTTGCAATGAATCAAAGTTCAAATTCCTTCACCTTTGAGACTTTTAATCCTCTCACTTCCCTTTGGGAGAAGAAAGAGTAGGAATGTTGTCCAGTGAATTCAGTGAGGAAGCTGGAGATAGACAGTAGTGCATAAGGTTAATTTTCAGGTGAATTGGTTGCTGTTTTGATGTTCTTGCTTTCTTTTCAGACATCTTTTAGTTCCTTTCCCTTTCATGCTAGAGAATTATTAGATATGCAAGAGCAAAACTCCTCAAAGCTATGCTCCAAAAGCCTATTAAAAAGAGGCTGCAAGCAGAACAGTGTGAACACACGTCAACACCTGAGTGTTTCCCAAGCGGCTCTAGCACTCAGTGGTGTGATAACAAGACATGTGGGAGGATTTTTCTTGGCTTTTATCTTCCATATATTGATGCTCCTGACTTTTTAAAATTCATTTCATTAAGTGGCACTGCAACAGAAACAACAGAAATGCGGGAATGAGATAGTTCAAGGTGTTTGCAGTGGTATACAAAGTCTTTTGCCTCCGGGCCATCATTCCTAATTCAGCCCCAGTTGGCAGCAGTCAGAAATCACTGCCAACTGACAGCTGTTTGGTGGCCGACACAAAGTGATTTAGCTAGTAGCTCCTACTGGACAGATGTCTTTGGTATAGGAAGTGTGAGTATAGCTGGCATGTGTTTCATTTTCAGAGACTGGAAAATGTGGTTCTATCTCAACTGCAGCTACTGCGGTTTAGGAAGGTTAAACAGGATACCTGAATTTAGGCAACCAAGAACTCCGCATGTGCACAATTAATCTCCCCCCTGCTTCATGGGGTTAAATCCTGATGTTATGGTGCCAATTCCTTGTGGCACTTCCATTGTGTCTCCATAAGCACCGTGTGGTAAGGGAGACAGTAGTTTGGGCTCTACAGGTGGCTGTGCAGAGAGATGTGGTAGGAGACATCCCATCCCACACTGTGGGGTGACCAACCCATCTTGTACTCCATGCTGTGGAGTGACCAACCCATTTGTACCCGACTGGCTGAAGAAATTCTTCAGCTGTGTTGTCAATTAATACCTTTCTTGAGTGAGAGCAGTTAATAGCAAGGAGAAAGTAATAGGGGGAGAGAGAAATGAGTCTGATTCATCTTTCTTTGTGTGGACATATGTAACACTAGAATTAATCTTTTGAAAACCATGAATTACTTTATGTAAAATCTGTGCTACTAAGCGGAAAATCTATCCTGCTGAGAAAAAAATAAAGAGAAGTCTTGAGTATAATATCTGGTTTTGTGGGGAAGGGAGGGGGAAGATTTTACAGCTTACAGTATCACAGAGCTTTGGGATATTTAAACAGGCAAATAAATGATAGGTTTGAGTCACTATTGTGAAAACAGTTTTGAATTTTGGATTTGCAGCAGCAGTAGAGATTGCTCAAGCAAATAGAGATATGGGGTCATGTTTCTACCCCTTCTTAGTCATCTTTTTTTTTCTCCATTGGCATGATGTAAAGCAGGCTTAAAATGAGCTTAGGTGACTGGCTCAATCTTCTGCTTGTGTGGGATGTGGAAGTGGCACAGAGCACTGTTCAGTAACTCCTACAGCTGAAGTGTGTATCAGGGACAGGGCATTGTCAGAGCACTTGGGTGAATCTGGAGGGCTGGAATATGTGCTGATCAACTCGGCAGTTGAATCTGCTACATTGCCCTGACAGACATTGCCATGTCATATCTGTCCAGCACTGCAACTGATATCATACTGGACAGAGTTACTGTGCCTTCATGCTTTAGTTTACCGGTGAGACAGAGTTAGTATTTCAGTGTTGCGTACTTCTGGTGCTATTTTATGTGTTTGAAAACTCTGCATCAGTTTTTGTCTTTTAACATTGTCATAGAAAAATCCCAAATGTATGTGTTACTTTTCCAGAGTTAAAAAGAATTTAGGATTGCATGAAGAACAGTGGAAGGAACATGTTACTGTGATACAGGAATTTTAGCTCTATTTTAAGAAATACTTCTCTACTAAATTTGCCTTGTTCTTTAATGCTAGAGTTAAACCAGATTGCCTTTGGAGTTGTAAATGGAATTTATTTTCTCTTATTCTACTATTGTGTCATGTTATTCATTTTACTAAGCCTGACTGTAACTTTCCTTGGTGGTTCTTCCCTGCAGATATTGATGAGTGCGCTGCCAAGATGCATTACTGTCACGCCAATACTGTGTGCGTTAACTTGCCTGGATCCTATCGTTGTGACTGTGTCATGGGATACGTGCGTGTGGATGATTTCTCCTGTACAGGTGAGCTCCTAGGTATACAGCAATAATAGTGTTGCACTCTGTGTGTTGTGTGTATTACTTTACTTCTAGTTAGCCCCTGTGCCATACCAAATGCCACACACTAGCTGAGCCTCTGCTAGCATGAAATTTAGACACAAGCGAGAGAGGTAAATGTGGTATGAGGTACCTGTCCTAGGTATGGGCTCTTTGGGATTAACTTGGAAGATGGCTCAGGAAGCCCTGTGGTGCACACACCCAGTGCTGTTGTCAACCCAGACATGGTCCCTTTGTGTCTCATGGCTGGCTTGTGTGCGAGGTGCAAAGGCTGAGATCAAATCACACCTGTAGTGAGAAGAAATAACGTTTTATTACCTGTGGTTTGAAACTGGTCAGTAGATTGAAACATGAGAAATTATCCAGGACGAGAAGCTTTCTGAACAGGGCTGAGACAAATACGTAAAAGAAAAACTGAAAATGTATAAAGTCCTCAAAATCAGTTATTATTAGGTGGTTTGGAAACTGTTGTTATTAATGCTGAGACTTAATGTTTTCAGGACTATGAAACACATTATTTAGAAAAGAGAACAAGTGTGATAGCTTTAGACAATAAGTCTAGTGATTCCTTTTTAATACCTGTCAGCAAAAAGAGCTCTAAAATTTCTTAGTGGAAAGTAGATAGGTCTAATTTCCATTTGGACGTTTTTAAAGGACCTTCTCTGGCAGCCTGGGAAAAATGTGAGAAGCTGATGAAACACTCGGCCCAACTATACCTAACTGGATAACATCTTTCAATCACAACACTTCAGAAAGGCTGATGTCAGGGTTATTTTGATGATGCACCTGTCTGGCAAAGGCGGAAAATATCAGGCAGGTTTATTGAAATGGAAATAAATCAGCTTGACACAATACCGTATTTAGAATTGTGTTGGCCAAACTATTTTGGAAAGATGGCACAGGAGTATTCAATGAGAGAATGATTTCCAACTCGGAATAATTACGTTGTAATGCATATGTTATCCTTAGGGAAGGTCATAGGAAATGTTGACTTTCATGATGACAGCGTGTCTTGTAGCTAAGATTATGTAGTTTATAAAAACTGCGGGAAAGTCCTACCCACCTCTTGACAGAGGCTGATACTAAATAGCTGTCAGGAAACTTTTTTATTTTGCCCAGAGAGTCATTATTTATGTATAATCTGTGTCTTTTGAGTAAACTTCTGAGTTTTTCTTGATCTTTTACAATCTACCATGTCAGAAAAGTTTCAGATCTTTAATTTTGTTCTAACTGTTTGTACTGTGTGAGGTAGAGGCCTTCCCAGTGATGGGGAAAGTGTTTTTGATAATCTGACACTTGTTTTCCATATATGCGCTACTACGTTCCTTTACTTCCAGCACGGTGCTGTCATTGGGCACGCAAATGGTTTAGAAAGCAGGGTATTTGTGACTTACAGAAAAAGTGTGAAGTAGTAAGACAAGTTGCTTGACAGTAATCGGTGAACATTCATTTAAAGTGCATGCACCAAAAAATCCAGAATGGGTATAAGAACAAAATAATAGAATGAGTAAGATAACTATTTCTTGCAGGTTTATTATCTTGCTAAAATTACTTCTTTTTTGACATCACAGTTAAAAAGCACAGCAAGTGTGGAACATAGATGAGGAGAAACTTGGTTCATTGCCTGTTGTATCTAGAAATAATGGCACGTTATAATAATGCATTTAAAATAAGTATTATGCAGTAGAAGCACTAATCCTGCTTTTGTATCTTGCATTATGTTTATACAGACTTGTCCTCTCATGAATCTTAAATAAATAAAAAAAAAAATAAAAAAAATCAGGCAGCAAATACTTAACTAGTTCCCTGTCATGCTGGCACCAATGTATAGCAGGCACAAGTGAAACAGGTTGTAGCTATTACTCAGTTTTTAAAATTTATTCCTCTTTATTCAAACAAAATAAATGAGAAATTATCTTGTTATTGAACCATGCATTTAGGGACAAACCTGAAAGCCTGAGATAGGTTGGTATTCTGATTACAACTGAATTTTGTGTATGTGGAGTCAAGCTCT
This sequence comes from Cariama cristata, assembly GCF_000690535.1. Classification (NCBI taxonomy): domain Eukaryota; kingdom Metazoa; phylum Chordata; class Aves; order Cariamiformes; family Cariamidae; genus Cariama; species Cariama cristata. Next base: position 15,614 of record NW_009612581.1, read on the forward strand.
AATGGCTTCAAATAAGGGTTAAAAAGTTTCAAATGTATGCGCTAGAGGCACATGCACAGCATTACGTGTATTTTATGCACTGTTGACCTAAAAGCAGAGTTGTTCCACAGAGCAGGAGGTACCATGTTCTGGAAGTCTGAGTCTCATTCATCAAGGTACAAAGTCATCAACTGCTGTTGAGCAGATTCTGTGTGTGGCTCGGCAGGCCTGTGCTTGGTGACCTTGTGGCTGGCCCCTGTGCTCTGGTGGCTTTCAGAAGGTAGAAAGCAGCAATATGTGGAAGCTGTGTCAGAAGCAGTTTTTAAGCTAAATGAAATATTTCAGTTTGATATTGAGGGGTTTATCTTTAGAAAAAGAAATGAAGTGAACACTGAAATTGTAGGTAGATTTGAGTTAAGCAAAATTAAATTCATTTGGATATTGTTGAATTTTGAATATGCAGCTTCCAGTGTGTTTTCTTGTAACCCTGCATCTTTCTCAAATTAAACTAATTTGTACTGTTTTGGTGTTGATGAAACTTTTTTTCCCAAAACAATTTTTCAATAATATTTCCCTTTTCTGATCAAGAGAACTGTGGAGTAGGAACTTGCTGAGGTTATCAGCAAGAAGCTACTGTGTTGGAAGCTGGGCTCACTGCATAGAAAATGCAGTCACAGAGACAGAGTGACCAAAATAATATTCTGGATGAAATCTACAATTATATTAAATTCTGAACTATGATTTAAAATTAAGTAGCATGTATTTTAATAAATAGTCAGTATTCAGTCTCACATAAGGAAAAGGCCTGTTGTGTTGAGGTTCATCCTATGGTATTTTGTGAGACGTTAGTCAGCCTAGCAGTAACTTTAACCTTCGTTCACCAAGAAAGGTACGTTAGTGTTTTTCAGCTCATCTATTCCTAGAGCTTGGAGCTCTGAATGTTAATTAAATTGTTGAGTGAAAGACAGTTTTATTAAGAAAAGTTACCCTTGAATAGGAAGCTCCTTTCAGTCTCTGACAGGTTGTTTATCTGTTCTCAGGTAAATCACAGGCTTGTCCATTCTGAAAATGGCAGCAAGATTTGCTGCTCCAGATGTTCTCATTTACTGGAAGCTACTGATTTAAGGCATTTTATTGACTTCCACAGGTTTTTACCCTGCTTGCTTGTTGAAAATTAAGTTCTCTTGGGTTGCGTTCTTCTAACATACCAGTTTGGGAGTTTGCTTCAAAAGTGCATTGTTTAGTTTCATGCTTCTTGAAGCATTATAAATTACATAATAAAAATCTTGTAATTTTATATTTGATGGGCTGCATCTGTTCTCTGGTATGATTTTGAAAATGCATGTATATGATTTTCTGTAGTTTGAAATCACAATATATAGTTTCTGTGTCCCACTGCCATTCCATCAAGTAAACAAATGCTGTTTCATCTTAGTAGACTATAAGTTATATGTAATAACTACATATATCATGCTGATATGAAAAGGAAACAGTGTAGGTGGGTCTCATCTCTTTTTGCATGGTACTGACATTTTCTATGAAGACAATCACGATTATCCTGAGAAAGATTCCTGGCCTTTAACATCTATGGTGACCTTTAAAAAAAAAAAATCCCTCATTTTGCAATGTTTTCTGTGGGGCTGCCTGGATACTGAAAACTTCCTAAAATCCTGCAGTCATTCAAAGAATAAGTTATCTCATTTTGTGTAGTCATTACTAGGCTTGAATGCTGTATTTTGATGTTTTAATTTTCTGCCAAAATGTGGTGCGACCTGTATGCAAACGTCCTTCTCTTTATGCACCAAGCTATCCTGACAGATGTTTTTCCTCCGTGAAAGGAATCCACCTCCAGATTTTACTGTGGAGTTGTGCAGTTCTGCATCATGTTTGAATACTGAACTGTGCTTTTAACCCTTTTGCATTCCTCATTTTGTGTGATAATGTTCACAGAATTTCTTTTACCTTTGGCTTCTCTAAACAACGAGTCACTAAAATAATTATATGTTACTTGCAAAAAGCAAGCCCTTATCTACTGCAGAAATGAGGTATTTTCAAAATACATCATTTGGTATTTTAATTCTGTGGAAAAATTGATGTTATATAGAAATATATTTTTAGAAGTCTTAGAATTTCAGGGAATTCAATCTCAATTTCAAGGAAAAAAACCAGCAGCCCCCTTCTTCTGTTCTTCCCTTCTTCCCCTCCCCTATCTGTGAAAGGCAGCTCACCTACAGAAATTTCCTGCTATGGTTAGAACAAACGTTCAAATTGTTTGCTATCACTAAAATTGATGCCTTTAGATTTTTGTTGCTGGAGTTTACCTGTCAGGTTCAAGATGGTGTAGTTGACCCATTAATAATACTAATAATGCAGCAAGTTTCACAATGGTGAAGTGGCAATCTCAAAGGGCACGTTACTGGCCTCTCATCCAGAACCACTGTATATGTTTGAAAAAGACCTGAATAGAAGCTTTTAGATAGCCAATTGATAATACAGTCACTCTTTGAAAGACAGTGCTATTTATGCAATCTACTGACCCTCTTTTCCCCCTGTTCCTTTTCAATGGACTAAATTAGCAGTCAAGAATACAACATTAATATTTTTGGTGTGGCACTTCAACTTTCAAAGTGCTGTGCAGGGTCTTGAATGTTCACAGAGGTCAATAAACAAGTGTTACCGCTGTTCACATCACGGCCTGGAGTTGGTGAATTGATAGACATGTCTGCTAGTGGAAAACCCAAGTCTGGGTCAGTAAGCAGTGAAGGTAGCTCTGTGGTGGAATAGTTTTCAAGTATGTTTTGGGGAAAAGCCCTCTTTAGATCTTGCTGTTCTAAAGGATATCGTTAGTATCTTGCCTAGCATTATGTAATTTTTAAGGAAACATTATGAAAATATTAATTGGGTGGGGGTCATAGTTATGTTACCATTTATAGATTAGGTAGCAGATGCTGAGCACAATGAGCATGACAGTGTATAAGGACCTCAGGCAGATCTGGACACACTGGATTTTACTTGGCACTAATGTATTGATGTGCATGGCTCTCAGGCATTCCCTGCTTTGGAGTCCACTCTGTCCTCTACATGCTGAGGACAGCCCGTTGTCCTTCTGTGAGCCACATCTTGATTTGTGTGCTTGTCTTCTCACTGCACTGTATCTTCAGGGCAGCGCTTGGGCATTTCTAAATGCATTTGGAAATTGGTCTTAAGCCAACATGAATGGATGACACTATGCTTGTATTAACTCAGCAGGCACAAAATACTGTTATGCTGGTCTCTCCTTTCCCAATATCCTTATGTGTCAAGTGCTAAAAGACAGGACAGGACTTAGCTTCTAGTGTTAAGTAGTACTCTTTTGTTTGAACTGCAGTCAATATTGTCTCTGTTCCCAGAACTGTGAAGGGAGATGTTGTTTAGTCCTAGGTGCCCTGAAATGCAGGAACATTTGTTTCAAGTCCCTCAGTGGGCTGTTGGCCAAGTTCAGCAGCAGGTAATCTATGCACCAGTAGGCTTCACCTGCATCGGAGAGCATTTCTTTGCTCTGCAGGACCAGTCAACAGAAGACTAGAAGAGTATTGAGTCAATCCAGCAAAACAAAGAAGGAGCAATTCCACGTCAGATGACTGTTACGCAGATCTTGACTCAAAACACATTAACTGAATAGAAAGCTTTCAATCGCATTAATTTTGGTTTTAGATAAGTCCTATAGAGAGATAACTAGTGCACTTTTGCCATAGGGAAGCTCTGTTTGTAATAATACTAAAACGGATAATTCCTTTGTATTGTCAGAGAATGCTGTGCTATTGTGGATAAGGTAGCTTCTCAATGCATCCCTAGAAGGCTGATAAATATTTGATTGCTATTTTGGAAAAGGGGAAGCTGAGGCACAGAGAAGTGGAGCATCTTGTCCAAATTCATACTGAGACAGTGGCAGCATTGGAGAGTCTAGTGAACAGAGTCAGAAAAATTAGACATGGGAAAAATGCAGACTTATACCAACAAGGATTCAGTGAACAGTGAGGTTTATTTTTATAGGTATTGCTATTTTCACGAGAAATAATAGCAGTTCTTTGAAGCACAGTGTGCATGGGCCCTGAGTAACCATGTGACTGTCATGTTATAAATCTTCTCCTTCTTCTTTCCATGCAGTTTTGTAACGTCTTTTGTTGCTTTGGAGTTGAATTATTCCTCAGTCCTCTAATTTTAAATGCCATGTTACATTCTTTTGTTCCTGATTTCACCTTCATTTACAGGGTTTAACTGCGGCATTTTTTACATTTCTTCCTTTAAAAAAAAAGCCGTTGGGAAGCTGCATATTATTTGCTCCTAAGTGCTTTCAATCTGAGGAAAAAATGTACTAAAAATGTAATATTTATAGTGATTTAAATTCCTCACTGGTAAATAGTTTAATTAAACATCTTTGTGCTTTCCTGTGCTCTAGGCATGGAAGCGCTGCTAATTTGTCCAGAGTAGCTGGTAATCCTTTCAAGTCCTTTTGACACATTGATTTTCTGTAACTTTATTAATACTAAAATTAATTAAACAGCTGACCGCAAATCATGCTGATAGTTGTAATTCTTGATGTAGGCATAATTAGCATTTTTACATGATTTCTTAGCTGCAGCCTTTTGTGCTGGTATATATGCTATCACAAAAATTTAGTATTTCAAATTGTTTTGCATATGCATGTTCATGCTTATAAACTTAAACATTAAGCTCCTGCTTAAAAAGAATAATATTGATTATTATAAAGAATAATACTCGTTCAAGACCCATGAATGAAGCTGTCTATGTAAAGAACAAGCAAGGGCAAGCCTTTCCATGTCACCTGGTCAGCATTTGTCCTGAGCTGTCTTATGGCAGGATTTCTCCTTGATGCAATAGGACCAAATCCATTTCTATGGCCCATGAATTCTTGATTCTTAAATCTAACACTGACTACAAGCAGTCCGTGAGGTGAGAGATGGAATGAGGGCCACCACACTAATTTCTTAGTGGAAACATGCTATCTTGAAAACATGCAGCAGCTGCAGGATCAATGCCGGTGGCTGGAAGCAAAAAGTTCTCATGTTTTAGTCATCTGCTTCCACAGCAAGTGTTAATGCCTTCAGGACTGTAACTTGCTTTTGGGAAACAGTTTGCTCAATCAAGTCCTCATCTTTTTGGAGCTCTAACAGCTATGGTTTGTCATTTTCTTTGTCCTAACAAGCAAAAAATTTCCCCATGCTGTATTGGCTAGAAACCATTTGTAACAAACTCCTTGTTCTTCAGACACAGAATTGAACTATTCTACTAAATCATGGAAGTAACCAAATCATAGAGCAAGGCATCTGTCTCACCGCTCCTTCTCAAGGCAGGGTCCATGGACCCTGAAACGCCCTTTTTCTTATCTGTTCCTAAAAAACCCCAGATAATGCCAATGAGGGGAAATTCCTTAATCCCCTTTTTGTTGTGTGTTCCATCTGGTCCCCAACACCCCTGTCTGTTG
>NW_009612581.1:21103-47974 GCF_000690535.1 Cariama cristata
CCGTGCTTACTCAGCCATTTAGAAAGGTTTGCTTAATGGCTACCTTAAATCTCCCTTGCCACAATTTAAGCCTGTCACCTCTTGTCATATTCTTAGTGAACACGGAGTATGCTTTGACCTTTCTATTTGCAGTCCTTTTTAATATTTAAAATCTCTTTTCATGAATATTCTTCTCATCTGTAAACTAAAACCTATTTTTAGGCTTATGGCTGAACAATACGAAGATATTCTAAGGGGATTTTCTTCATGACCTCATGTTTTCCCTTCAGAAAATTCTGTGTCTGTGCCCCCAAACTTTGGTGTCTCACAGAAGCCTTTTTTTGCGTTGCGCTGCAAGATTGTCGTTGTGTGTCAAGGAAGATACTGTAAAGAATGGTCCCATGTAAGAGACGCAGTGTGCGTAGGGTCAGCAAATCAGACCGACAGATGCAGCCTAAACCTCCCATATTGATTCTCAGAGTCCTGGGTTGTACTAATGTCTGCTGCCAAAGGCTGGTTAGCCAGGCACAGTGCTGACCACGCTGGATAAGAATTCTCTATTTGCCCTGCTATAGCCTCTTTTTCTATCCGAACACATTGTTCAGCTGGATGAAGAAGAAGTGTCAGATGGTTGACTAAATGGCCAGGTACAGACTCTCTATAGTGTTTACTTTTGATGCTTGAATGGATTATATGGCTTGTCTGATTTCAGTAATAATAAGCACGTTACTGTTGGAAAATATTAGGAAAAAAGGCTCAAATGCTCTTCCAATACCCATGCATATCTCTTGCAGTGTGTAGTACCTGGAGTCTGGTGTGAACAAAATCTGTACAGTGTATAGCACATACATATGCATTTCTTCCAAAGAAGTCCCATGCAGAGGAAGAGGAGCCCATTCACATTGGAACATGAGCATGCCAAATTCCTACCTCTTCAATTTAAGGAATGGTGGAAATGATCAGGGATGCAATCACTGAACCTCTAGAAAGGCCAGGAACTTGCAGTCTATTAACTTGGATTTGACAAGTGTGTAACTTGGGGTTTTCCTCCTGAAAGGTGGTGTGTCATGGTGGATGAGACTAGTCTGCCAAGGAACAACTGACATAGCTGTGAAATGTGCAGCACTTTGCTGCTCGGCTGTTGTATCTTTGTATTTGCTGCTTGGATTTAAGTTTTCCAGAGTTAGGCCTTTATTTCTGAAACAAAGGAATTCTATAAAGCTTGCTAAGCTAAACAGAAAATTTTCCCTGAAATTTATGGTGCTTATGTCTGATGGGCTTTTCTGACAGTGAGAAACATGTATGACAAAGGCTTTTGCAGGTCTTGATTTTTCCTTTTTAACCTAAATGTGCTTTTTATACCCAAGGAAATAATATATGAACATTTCTCACTTTGCTATGATCTCATCTTTATACCTGTGCTGAATATTTCATAGATGTATGCATATTGATTGGGAGAAAGCTAATATTTTATTAACAGCTACTGATTCTTGGGTATCTATTACGGTATAGAAGTGATCAAAGAATCACCTTCTGAGCAATCTTAGACAGTGAAAAGACCTTAGGACCCTGGTTCAATGATGGGCATCTGTTATCTGTTTGAAGTGGCTGGAGTTTTGTGTAAGCCCTATTTAGACATGCATTGTAGATTGCCCAACTCTTGCTTTGCTGCCTCTGCAGCTTCCCAGATAACTTAAAAAATGCTTTTATCAGCAGAAATGTATGCGCTAGGAGGTAGGGGACGGGGCAGAGTTTCTATTGCTCTGAAGCTGTGCAATGTGGTTTGTCCTTTTGGGTGGTCTCATTCTGGTTTTGGGGGGCTTTTATGTTCTATGAACAAGAATATGAGATATATTATGGGTAATATTTGCAGGTGGATGCTAGTATGTCTGATAACCTAGCTATCCTAAATTTATTTCTGGATTTGTAAACATCAGTGAACAACCACAAATCTGGTAGCGTTACCTTTCTGAAATGTTTGTGAAATAATTTTAAAAGGTGTAGAGGAGCTGCCACTGGCCGGCAGACTTGCTTGGTCCTTAAGAAATATAGCCTTTAGGAATAGTGCAGGCAGGGAGAGAAAGGAAGGTGCTTTGATCTATCACTTTGTAGTTAATATTTTCCTGCTTTCTGCTGTAAGCTTTTTGCCTCCCAGTATGAAACTTCCTATTTAGTTACGTGATTGCATGTAATAATTGCTCAAACTGGGGATTTTTCTGACTCTCCTAGAAATAACTCTTATTCTTCATTGTCAGAGAAGTGGGACAGAACTAGGCAAATGAGTGACACAGTCTTGCTAATTGTGCTCCCGTTAGAATAGTCTATTGCGATTTTTAGGTGCTTAGATTTTTTTTTTCTTTACAGCGTTTACAGATAAAGTTCATTTTTAGAAAATGTAGCTCATGCCACTAGGCTAAGATAATCAGGTGTTTTGGGGAAGGCTTTCCTGTTATGACAGGTGATAACAGAAGGGGCCAGAAAACAGGGCTGCCAAGCAAAGGATAAGGATGGCCACGGAGAGACAGCTTAATGACCTGTAAGGGTAAAATATTTTTTTTCCTGTTTATTTATAGTGAAGAAAAGTTGCCATGTTTTCAGGACCGTAGAGATTTGGTTTAGTCTGCTTTGTGGTTCTCATAATGGAGGGTTCTATTTCACAAAATTTAATATACATACACTTTCATAATGCTGAACTATCTATCAACATTTGTCTTTTATGCTAGCTTTTGGCTTGCTTGTTTGTTGTTGGTTTTTTGCTTTCAAAGTAGCACAAATGTTGAAAGTCGTATTCTGTGGAATATCTGACATAGCAAATTCTTCTTCAAACTGTAAATTAGGAGTGTGTATATTTAGGCACACATGCAGTCCACAAAGGGGCAAAGGAACCCTCTGATCTTTGGAAACTCGCTTTCAGATAGATTCCTTGGTATCTATCCAATTCTGAACTGCATCCTGTATTTTAATTAGGCCATAAATATGGCTTTGCAATAAAGCAAAGACATTCCAAATGTAATCACATTCCACCCCAACATAAAATGTTGTCAACTTTTTTGCATGTGCTAGTAGTATCTGCTCAGTACAAAGCTAAATAAATGCTCTGTCCTTTTGCTTCACTCTTTACATGCTTTTAGGAGTCCCACAAACCCTATGATGCATTATGTAAAATCATCAATTATAAGTGATTTATGAATAGAAAAGGTAAATCGTTATCTTGCCTCTCTTTGCAGTGTCTGGATGCACTTTCTAAGAGAATGGGGAAAAGCAAGAAGGTAGACTCCATCTAATCTTGCTCTACTCTTGTACATCCTACTCTTCCGTATAGGTCCCTTCACGCCTTGCTCTTGTTGCATCATCGGTACTCCTTCACTTTTGGGCAAAAAGAGCTTGCACATGCAGAGTACTGCAGCGGAGACGTCTTGCAGGCTTTCTGTGACCTAACGGAGTGGGTAGCTGTGTGCTGACAGGCACCCCTGCGTGAGCCCCACTCGCTGAGCGGCAGCATGCTCTACCTGCTCCCGGAGTGCTGGAAGGCTCATGAGATAGGTCAGATGTTCAGCAACAGTGCAGGGAACTTCACATTCCTGAGACCGTGATGAAATCCCAGAGAAAAATCACATTTATGATCTGAGCTTGGATCGAGGTGTGCCTTTTGAGGAACATGGCACTGTGATGTGGATGTCAGTAGGCTCAAGGTCTTTCATTACTACCATGGCCCCATCCAGCTTGGGGTTCAGTCTTAGGCATGGGGGTTAATCCTTTTTAGGAACAAGGGTAGGTAGATGTATTAAAAGCATATCCACTTCCCTGTTTCTCTGCCTGACATGCTAAAATCACTTACTACAGTCTTTTGATTGATGCACTCCACACTTAGGAAACTAGGTTTATTCTACTGCTCAGATAAGATTCAAAAGCCACAGTCCAAGTGACTCTTCTCTGCCCAGATATGAGGTCTCTAGCTGTTGCAAGCTCAAGTAAGATGTATATGGCATCTGATGATTAGGTTTCTTTGCCTTTTTTCTTGTTACTGCTGTTAGAATTGAACCACTGACTGGGATTATTAAAAAAAAAAAAAAAAGAAAAATTAAATAAAATTCCTAGCTGATGTGAAATGTATGACAGTAACAGAAATGGCAGATCTTAGAGAATTGTTTGCTTAGGGCACCAGGCAGAGTGACACATATAAACACACATGCTGTCTTTCATGGTTAATACTTCCAGAAGAAACAGAAAGGACCATTTTTAAGGGCATCAGAGCAGCCTTGTTCCATCTGGATTGCTAAAACTTACGACCAGTTTTGAGTGATTGAGTATCCACAGCTGAACATTATTGATGGTACTTGTAAAGACAGCAAGAGGCTTCTTTATTGCACAAAAACTGAAGAAGTTGTATAAAAAGTCAGCTCGAAAGACTTATTTCAAGACATTAGTTGAATTTGAAATGTAACTTTTTTTAACAGAATTTTGGAAACAAAAAGCTATAATGGGATTGGAGAATTTAACTGCCCTTTAATGTTTTCATATGTAATATATTCAGGCCTCTTTTTCAATGATGCAGCCTTTTGCATGTATTTTATCAATAAATAGTCATGTAAGTATTTTTGACTTGGAACAAACTCAGTCAAGAAAATTAGCAGGGAGGGGATTTTTTTTTTTTTTTTTTTCTTACATGTGATTTCATATAGAAAAGTTACAAATACTCAATCAGGTCATAGTTAACACTGACGTTGCTAAAAGTGAGGTTACCTACCAGTCCCCAAAATTCAGAGGCTGGGTTTATAGCTGGTAGAAATCAAACTATATATGCTTATTTAGCTCTACTGTCAAACTGGATTCTGAAGTCTTTTTAGTTGCTGCTGCTTTTGATTTGTTGCTCTGAGATTGTTGATTTATTAAAAAATCATCTGTGCCATTAGACTACCTGTCAGGATCCATAAATTGGACCTGGGACCAAGAGCAGTTATTACCCTATGTGGATTTAGGTTTTGTGCTGCAGAAAAGAGGCTAATTAATTCACTGACAAAATGAATTCATGCTTCTTTTGAAATATGAAGCCCCTACCTGATATCTTTTTGTGAAGTCTGTAAAGATGATTTTCTTACATTATTTCAATGGGTTAACTGCCTTTATAGTACAAATTTCTGTTCCAGTGGGGAAAGCTTAGTGTTCTTAACGCAGTTAAATTGAGATGTTGAGTTTAAAACAGATTAGCAAAATACAAAAAACTATGGAAACTAATGCTGCATTAAGTTAAGTGCTTCTTGTGCTTGGTATATGAATACATTTAGACAGCTCTTGAAGGACATTAACAGATCAATTTTGAATCCTGTGCTGCAGATTGTCCCAGTTATATAGGTTCTCCAGCAACCATCTGGTTTAAGGATAAACCACTACCAAAATGAGAAGCTGTTATTCGTCTTTTATTAGCATGGTGCAACTCTTAACAGTTCACATTTTGTATACTGAAGAAACGAAGGCAATATGCCTTACAGAAAGTCAGGATAAGACTTAAGAACTACTCAAGTTACTGGAAAGGTTTTGCAAGGTGCTGGGCTCCTGGTTGCTACTGGGTGCTACTGCAGGCATGTGTTGGCTTTCCAGTCAAAAGTAAAACTTATCAAGCTGGATCCGAGCCTGCAAAATATTAAACATCTGCTGCAAAATTTTAAGTTCCTTCCTTTTGTGAATGTTAATGTGGGTAGTGGATTGTCAGCAAATCTCTGGAAGGACCCCATACTATATATGTTTTGGACTCTGCTTTGATGAACTTTTCTGTCTCTCCTTTCTGTGTGCTACATGGGAATAGAAATTAAGTAAGTTTAGGTAGTGATTGAGGGCATTAATTCTGTAAACTTGGGCTATTATTATTATTTTAATCTTTTAATATCTCAGATTTTTTTTTCTCTAAAGGGATTTAAGTTAAGAGTGCAAGCTACTTTCTAAACAGAGGTTGCTTGTAAAAAAAAAGCCACATCTCTTTTACGATGTTAAAAAAGGAAGAGTTAATCGCTAGCATAGACGACTTTTTCCAATGGTTTCTTTAATGAATCCTGCTGGTGTTTCTCCTTGTTGACAGCTCTACGACCACAATAATTCTGCGCCGAAAAAGGTCTTCTGACCTAATCTTTTTTATCTTCTGAAAATAATACTTTGGGTGATAATCTCAGAATAATTTTTTTATCTTATTCCATTAAGTCTCAGGAATACAAAGCTAGAGTCTCTTTTTTAAGCTATGAAATTTACACAGGTAGTGTTTCTTGCCCTATTTCTATTTGTTATTAGTATTATTAATTCCTAGTATTAGATGTGCATTTTTACAGAAATAAGATTTGCCATAGAAATAATGGTGGTCTGAAGATCCTGTGATAGTGGCACAGGGTAGCTTGAAAATGAGATAGAAGTACTGAATTAGTCCAGTGCCCTGCATAGGGAAACTTACATTGCTTCTCAAAGCTCTTGTGTAAGCTCTTTAAGACCAGCATTGCAGAGACTAAAACTAAGTGTCCTCTCCACTGTTATGAAAGATTTAATGATTTCTGCCCAATTGCTTGCTTTGCCTAAAATGAAAGATTATAATTTTTTGTTCAAGTATGTTAAATCTTTATATAGTGCGACTGAACACATTAGCCTTTTCTAATGCAAAGCAATCAGAAAATTCCTTTTACTCAATGCTTTCTGATAAAGAAAAATGCAAATCTAATCTTTGAAGTGCATGCTATCCTTTTGCCTTCAATGATATCTATATTTGCATGATTCATTGGTAACTGTACCGCCTGCCCCTTCTATGTTGGCTGACAATTGGCAGGAAGAAGTGTATGGGGTGCATGTTCAGTCTCCTCCCACGTGACACCTGCTTGAATGAATTTGAGTAGTCCTATATTGCTGTGTTAACTGGCTCAGCTAGCCTCAGACGAAGGCAAGAAGGCCAACTTCCCACTCTTCCTCCTTCCCACAACCAAAATAAGCGTAAACTTGGTCTTCTGTCAGCTGAACTCACCGAGAACAAATAATTAAAGTGGTATAAGCTGGAAGGCCCGTTGTCATATACAATAATCCTGGATACCCTGCTACCTGAGATCTCTTCAGATAGCAGTCTAAAATCCATGACTGTTTGGTTTTTTTCAGAGAAAATTAATTGCCTTTTTATTAGAACCTGGCATCTTGACCTGCAGTTGACCTAGTATTTATTCTCTGAAGCAAAGTTGGTTGCTTCAGAGAAAATGTAGGCCCCTGCAACTGTAATATATCATAAAAAGAATTTTTTTCCTTGGTTGAATCTAATGAACATTTTGTGCCTTGAACCATAATGATCAATAGTTTCATAATTAAACCCTAGCTAGCAGAACAATTCGTGCTATTAATGTACGTTAAGGGGCTGCTATTTTGAATATTATTGGACTTAAACTCAATACTATGTAAAGTCTTCTATCAGTTAGACCTGTTCTGTAAAATGACAGTTTCTGTCTGTCCACCCTGATTTTCCCCCCCCTTCAATTTCACCAAGCAAGAGAGCCTTTTCTATTAATATTGGGTAAGAGAGTTTTCTACATTCTGTTACTCATTTTACATACCTTTGTCGTAGCTACTATTTATTTTCTTGTGAGTACTGAGTAATTGTAATCTTTTAAATCTTTTTATTCATTTCTTTAAAGAAAACAAATGGGACCTTCTGAGGAAAAAAGTTAAGTAGATACATGAATATTATAGTGATCTTGGAAAAATAATCATTTTTATCACTTTCATGCTCCTCAAAGAGGAGGATAATTGCTGCTATCTGTTTAAATCCTTCAAATGCTATTTGTTGATATAATTTCAATTGGCCACAATACATTATTTTCAATGTCCTTGCATTTTAAGCTCTAATATAAAAATATGATTACTTAACAGATGATAAAGTACAATTACATCTGGAAAGGAAGTTAGGTTATTATGAAATATCTAATCTAATTAGATTAGATGAACTTGGTGTGACTTAAAGCAATCTGTTTGAAGCAACGTAGAATCATAGAATGGTTTGCGTTGGGTGGGACCTTAAACACCATCTGGTTCCAACCCCCCTGCCATGGGTAGGGACACCTTCCACCAAACCAGGTTGCTCGGAGCCCCATCCAGCCTGGCCTTGAACACTTCCAGGGATGGGGCATCCACAGCTTCTCTGGGAAACCTGTGCCACTGCCTCACCACCCTCACGGTGAAGAATTTCTTCCTTATATCTGCCCTCAGTCAAAGGAGAATAAAAGCTAGAGAGTATTTAACAATAACAACAACAATAATTACAGACCTAAGATATTTTCATTTGAATCCTTCAAGATCCTTCAAAAGAAGAATGCATCGAGTAACTTAGTATTTTTGTGAATCAGTTACCTTAGTTTTACAATGAAGCACAGATTACACACAAGATCCTATTGCAGGGATTTTTTGCTCCTGTAAATATCTGTAAACTCTTTTATTTATTTTCTGTCTGTAACTGTTCAAATGATAACCCTTAAACTGCATATAACTGTAGCGGGAGGGCAGGAAAGTTTAGCCTTTGTGAAATACTGAATTTGGACATTGTGTAATGATGACATCTACTTTTTTTTTCCTGTAGTTTCTTGACAATTTGTGAATTGGTGCAGACAGTGATGCTCCTGATTCTCCTCTGCTTTTTATGTGCAATCTCATCTTTCTTTTGTAATAACTGGAAAGAATATGCAGAACTTTGTAAGAATTACAGTTATTGTAGAGACACATTCTCACATTTTTTAATGTTTTCAGTTACCATACACTTTTGCTTTACAGAAACTACTGTTAAATATTCTGTTCTAGTTCATCTCAATTCATTTTCATTCGCATTTATTCTTTCTGAGCCTCAATATTACCTTTTTTGTATCACTGACTGCATTTGTTACTCTTTAGCTCATTTTTTTTCAGAGAATCTAAAGCTATTTGCATGCTATTATATTACATTCCATGGCTTTGTCCTCCTGTATCTTTTCTTACTGGCAAAAGAAAGTAGTTCATGTCTTATTCCCATGCTGCCTCCTCTTTCTGTGTACCGCTGATAGAAATCTGAGTTATGAGGTTTCCTCCTTTGTACATGTAGTTTAGGACCACCGAATTTTCAGGTTTTTTTTCCTTTAGTGCTGTTTGTTGTCTTTTACCTGTTGTATTTCTATAGCTGGCCCAATGGTTATCATACCTGCATTGATCAGAGGTGTGGTGATCCCTTCCATCCTACACAGAAAATGAGAAAAGCCTGTCCCAAGATGAGATGGTAATCCTGCTGTAGTTAATGATCTTCTTTTGGTAACTCTATTATTATTATACAACCTACATTGTGCCTTCTCATGCAAGAAATGCCACTCAGTGAGCGTCACAGAATAACAAATGTTTCTTTTTGAAAGGGTTTTTGAAAACCTTACAACACAAAGTCACAGGCTATAATAATGCCAAGTAAGTATTGCAAAAAGAATAAGCTTAAAATATGAATCTTCCCCATGAATTGTTCAGAAAAAGAATGGAAAATAGGACGATGAACCGAAAATAGGATCATGAGCCAAAAATTGTCACTGTTCTTTATGTTAGAAACAAAAGATTGACATTATTGTGGGTCTGGAACTAACCATTGGTTCACCCAATCCAAATGTACCACTTCCCCACAGGTGCTTGGGCTAGTGAAGTTTCAGAGAAACATGGAAATTAGAAAATGCCTTATGTAGCTGACTCTTCACTACAGGATGCTACAGGCTTCTCTTAAGCCATCATTTGTCCATGTTAAACATACTCAATTTTTAAGACACGTTTCCCCTTTATTGTGCCACAGTTATTTATTCACATTTTTTAGTGGAAAGGAAAGGAGGGATCCCCCAATGCTTATTTTCTCCTTATATTCCCTCATTGCCACTCCTCCAGCAGGGATCTGCTGAGCTATGTCAGACTGTTTCCAAAGGCCCAAGCCTAGACACAACTCTTGGTGGAAGTACGAATTTAATACTAGACTACATTATGCGTTGTCATTCAGGTCTCTCATAGGGTTAACTCTGCTGAACTTTTCTTCCTACTTTGCATGGCTGCTTTTTGTAAACTCTTTGGAAATACAGTAGTTTTGCCAGTGTTGATATGGTCACTGGTGACACAACTAGTGACATATCATTCATCTTTCCCAGTGTGAATACTTTTTAGGATGCCAAACATGTATCAATTAGAAAAGCTCTTTCTGGTTGAAAAAGATTACTTTCATCTCATTACAGGAGAGTTAAAAGAATCAATACGATATATGTATAATTTTTCTGCTGTAAGATTATTCCTGGTTGACCTTATCTTGCCTCTTGTTAAATATTTGAAACACATTTTTATCCTACTGATTTTCTAAACTGCATGTGAACGCAGTGAGGTGTGCCCCACAAGGTGACTTGCTTGGGTTGTAGTGGCATGAGGTATCCCATTGAAATTCAGTTTATGGTTCCAGGCAATTGTTTTGTTACACTAATTTGTTTCACCTGTCATCTTCATCATGCGGTCACCTAGGATGCAGGGTCAAATTAGTATCAAAAGAAATCCTTTTTTCTCCTTCCAAATTATACTATTAATATTTAACTATTCAAATTACTATTAATTTTTAACATCTTAATTCACTGATTGCTTTCTGTGGCATTGGAATGCTTGTGCCTGATGCGCATAAGGATCCTGCTTCTGTCGCTGTAGGATGGAGATGAGATGGAGGGCTCCTAGCTGACATCCAATCTGTATGTATGGGAGCCTGTGGCAGGAGATTTCCTCCAGGGAATTTATCACCATGATGCTGCAGGCCCTGTTTTTGTGTTCAGGTTTTCTGAGGAGTAGTTAAAATCAAAAGCTCCGTAGCCTTCTGTGGGAAAAAGTTACTTAATTACTCTAATGCTAATTTAGTGCTGATTTCAGCACTTGTGCAACATAGCTCTGAGATCCTTTGAAAAGGCATATACCTCTTCTCTGCGACAGTATTTTCTGTTGTTCGCAGGTATTTGTCATGTGTCACAGAGGTGACACATGAGACGCTGATTGATAATGGTTGTAATTGGGTTTGAGCCCCTTAAATGGAAGATGTTGAAAGGACTCTGAAATTATAGACTTTATCAAAACTATGTGCAAGCGGTACTTTTATCAGTTCATTTCCTTCCCCTGCTTGTAGGATGTGGGGGGCAGGAGGCAGGGGAGCCAGGAACCTTGTCTTTTCCTCTGTATAGGGGCATTCTTCTAGGAAGTACTCTATTAATAAAGACACAAAATGCCGTTGCAGGGGTTAGAGATAGTATCTAGAGCAGGAATATTATTTGATGTGTAAAGTATGTCTTCATTTAAATAGTAAAAGCATTTGATCTTTTTATTTCTTGAAATTCTGTGAAGCTAATGTCTGAGTATGTACCTCCTGACACCTTCCTCCAAGTAATTTTACAGTGATTGTCTGTCTGATGCTTAACCCGTGACAATAAGTTTACATCTATCACTTTCCCAATGGGCTTTTGTCACACTTGTTTCAGCTGTTCCTTGTCTCATTAAGTGATTACCAGCAACCCTTTTCAAATTGTCTCTTGATTATTTGCTAGCTCTTGCACATACAAGCTATCCCTGAAGTGTCAGTGGTGTTCCAGCATGTCATAATATTTATCACTGTTGGGTGAAGGGTAAACGTGAGGTTTCGCTTAGATTCCTCCCTTTTTGTTTCAAATGGTTCAACTATTGCAAATTCAGTCTCTTTGCCGTTCTTGTCTGTTGGTAAACAATTTAATTATATTGTATGACTTTCCTACTGATGTAACACCTTTCTAACCATTGCTTTACAAAAGAGGTGGCAAAAGAAACTTGGCTAGCAAGTCATGTAGTCAGCTAATGAGAGAGAGGGCTGGAATTCAGATTGTGCCATGTGTTCTCACCCCTGGATCGTGCTTTCTCCTCTGGGCATGTTCTGCAGTAAGATCTGTGCTCGGTTTAGCTAACAGCATCGTCGCTGCCTTTTCTGAGCTGGTGTGCTCTATATAATCCTGCTTTTCTTCTCTGGAATATATACTGGAGTTGAATTTTAAGCAGTACAATGGCATGTGATAGGCATAGCTACACATGTTTTGTGGAGGTTGTTTCTTGTGAACAAGAAACTTGTTCTTTCCAAGTTCACCATTACTTGATTCTCATTTCTCATTTTCTCTTTTGTTGGACTTCTGTCTCAATTTTTGTGGTGAAACATTCTAATAATCCTCCTGAAGTTTTGTGCTCCCTTCATGGTTTGTGGTCATTTAACCCTGCTTTCTCTGTCTCATTTGATGCATATATATGGATTTGTCTTGTCAGTATTAGGTACTCAAGCTAAGCACAGAATTTCATTGTGCCGCGTTCTGTAAATCGATTTTTGCAGACTTTCCTCACACCTGGTGTTTCGCTTTCCTTCTTAATTATCTTATGCTTTGCCAAAGGCTGAATGCAGTATCCTAGTACCCATGGCAGAGAGACTTTGTGAGTCAGTCACTGGGTAACACTGAAAAGGGAGCCAGAAAATGAACGTGTCTTCATCCCCTAGGGCCTCTGCTCTGAATCCCTGGTGTATTTCTGCAGTACTTTTCGTGGTGTTAGATGATTTTAGGTACATCAGGTTACTGTCTCTATTCTTGCTCAAATTATGTTCTAAGTTGTTTTTGAGAAAAGACAGCTTTCTTACATCATCAGTTTTCTTGGATAATCCTGTAGTTAAATCCCTGTTTTTCTTGGATAGTAATACATACTGTTTGTTGTCACTTTTCTGTGACTGAGTGTGACTTTTGGAGCAGAGAAGAATTCCTGTTTGAATGAACGTCAATCAACCATGCATTTTTTTTCAGTCTTATGGATGATACGTTTGTGTATCTAAGTAATTTGTATTAATTTTTACTTAAGTGATGAAAATGCAAAATAAAAGTTGTACTGTCATTATCCTTTGGTAAGTTAGTTGGGAAAGCCTGAGCAATGTTCAGTGTATCAATTCTGTTTGATCTATCTTTTGTCTCAGCAGTGTGATCTTCATACTGTGCAA
Source organism: Cariama cristata (assembly GCF_000690535.1). Lineage (NCBI taxonomy): Eukaryota > Metazoa > Chordata > Aves > Cariamiformes > Cariamidae > Cariama > Cariama cristata. The sequence goes on from NW_009612581.1 coordinate 34,101, forward strand.
TGTTTCGCTGATATAAGAAGGTACAGTTACAGCCAAAGGACGTCGGGTTGTGATCTTGTCGGATCTTATAAGACAAGTATGGTCTATTGTGATCGCTATTATGGTAGAATACCTCCCGGGAAAAACATAGGTGCCTTAGGAAATGATGATGCACTAGCTGCCATTTCAGCTTTCAAATAAAAATTGATTCTGTGTGTTGAGAGTAAATATAATGCTGAAGTTGCACTCTTTGAAGGGTAAAACAATTTGATCACTTCCTTCCGTGTAAAAATTCCATAGTATTTTTGTGAGGCTAAAGGAGTAAACTGAAGACTAATATACAGGAATGACAAAGAACTAGACTTAATTTTTTATTTTTTTCTTTTTTTTTGAAAAAAAAAAAATTGCTGAGAAGCCATTTGTCCTAGTTAAATGCATTGGAGGAAGTCAGGTTTTCAGCAGTCTGAGATTGCAGACCATTTAGTAATTTAGGTGCCTAAATACTGTTTTAGAAGGCAGTTTTCAGACATCCATTTTTAAGAATTTCGGTCAGCACTCACTGGCTTTGTTGGGTGAGCTGCAGCTAGGCAAATATTCTGTTTACTTTCAGTAAGAAGTAACAGTCCATCTCTACTCTGTCAGAAGCTTAAAATATACTGGAATCCATCCTTTTTGCAGCATTTGCTTCATTAGAAACTTGTACATAAAACATAAAGGTGCTAAGTCTGCAGGGGAACCTAACAGCTTGACTGTGTCGAACTTTGTAAACAGAAAATTGAGAAAAGTAGACCAAGTCTTTGTGGCTTTCATATCACCTGAAATACACGCTCCAACACTCCGCAAACCTTTTCATTGCATCTCTGATAGGTGCAAAGAAATAATGTGTGTCCTGTCCTCATTTTACTTGAACTCTGCTACAAAACCTTAACTGTGATTTTATGTGTTCTTGTATCAGCAGATTGACACATCTGTCACACATGCAGGTTCATAGAAACAATTCCACCTTATTCTCTTGCCATAGCACTAATAGACTTTTGTGCAAGTTTGAAATGGGGTATGTATTGCTTTTCGTAGTTGTTTTTTCATGCGGAAGTTAAAGCATCATGGAGTGCTGAAATCCGAAACTCTTTTGAACTTGTATCACCAATATAAGTTCATCAAGCCACAATGAGATGTTGGCTAAAAGTTTCATCCAAAGGTCTATTCCATACTTTTTGTGTTAGTGATGATAAGATTTCTGCAAAATAAAGCTTGCAGCTATTGTTGAACTGAAAATACCTGAAAGATGGAGTTCTGATATCAGCTTCATAAAATATGCAGCTTTCACAATTTTATGGATAAAAAGCAGCCTGTCCTTTTAGATTAAGTTATATTGCTATATAAATAAATCAGTAGACATTGCTGTAGGGTTTCTTTTCCAGCACACTGCAGGTACTTGGACCATATTCAGCTTTTAACAACACTGAAGCAAAATGAGACTGTATCTTAAGCTGTGATGGTAATAGGCATCTCTCCTGAAAACTGTAAATTAAGCAACGGCAACTGCTAGACAAAGTCTCATTTTTTCAGATTGTTTCATTATGTGTGATTTCTTTATTTTCCTAAGTGAATGTCCTATGATTTAGAGAAGCTGAGAACTTCATAGAACTGTTGGGTCTTTTTTACCATTCCTCTATCAATGTTGATGTCCCTACTCCAGTCTAACTGGAGCTGTGTAATTGCCGTCTTTCAATGTGGTACATCACATTGAGTTCAAGGCTTTATTTGCGCTCTCTATGAAATTTTCTGCTTTGCAACTATGTCAAGAAAAGCAATAACTGCTTAGAGAAATTTGGAATATCTAGTGGTTTACAAATATACAAATCAATATACACAGTCAAGGTGCCTCATAACAGTGCAATGCCTTGACGCTTAAGTGGTTTGTGGAAAAGATAGGGATTGTATTAGAAGTTTAATATCCCATAATAATAATCAAGAGAACCATATTGCTTAGCATGTTCCAGTTAAAAAATACTGGTATGCATTATAATTCAGGCATGATAGTATGACTTGTGTGAAGTATTGTGATTGTAAGAGAGCTCAGAACAGAAGGAGCTTCCAGCGTACAGACCTGTGCTCTGGCCGTTGCACCTCAAGGCCATACTGCATCTTTTATGAAATCTGGAATTTCTTCTGGCTTCCTTAAATGAATGAATAAATAAATAGATAAGAGACCAGCATGCAGACCAGGTTACTGCAAACCTCTAGACATACACTGCATAAACTGGTCATTCTCGTTTATAACTCCAATAAGGAGAAACACTTTTAAGATGTTTTGGTTCTTGCAGATGAGGTTATAGCTATTTGCTCTTCAACACCACATGTGTTTCCCGTATGTACAGTATTACATTTTTGTTAACTTTATGAACCCTTTTTTGTCCTCTGAGACTTTGACTTAATCATTGATATCCCTTAGTCTTAAAAATGGGTTTATATTGAGCTGTGTTTCAATATGGATGCTTCCTTCACCCTGTGCAAAAGCTTGCATAGTGAGAGATTAATTCTGAGCTGTATGACCAGAAATGAAGCTCATATGCACTCTCTTACCATTAAGTTTAGGAATTACTCTTAGTCTAAAACTGAAAATGGGCAATCCTGACTACAGAGTTTTAGTTCTGATCTTCATGGAGTTCAGCCTCAGTCCTGAAGACTGTGAGTGGCATGGATATGCCAGCTCTTTGCTCAGTGAGAAACTGTGCTTGCAAAAGAGTTCATTCTTTTGATGGCATGAATTTACCAACTCTTCAAAGCATAAAGATAACAAAAGAGCTTTTTTTACAACAGAGGGTGATTTCTTCCTTAGTGAAATTTTTTCATTTGCATCTCTAAATCCGCAATATGCGGACCTCTCCAAACTCTTGGAATTAATTTCTTGTCTAGATCTGGTCTGAATTGAATTTGATACCTGTTTCCACAATTGTTCTCAAAGGTTGTTAGCAAGTTTTAGAATGTAAAGATAGACATTGCTAATGACAAACTTGCTTCACGTATTTTTGTTATGTGAGAAATATGTTGAGATGGAAGATGTGGAAACTGTAATGGATTATTAATCCTCTAGCACAATCATACCAGCTGCCCTATTGTGTAGCGTTTACATACTCATTTTTTTCTTAAGATCACTTGTCAGCATTAGACAACTAGACACTACTACATCCAAATATGACTAATCTGACTTTCAAAAAGAAGTCCACAAAACTGCAGCAAAGTATCCCATTTAAATTGAGAGTATGTCGGGTGGATTACCGTTTTATTATCAGCCTGCTTGTTGTTATGGATACATTCTGGAATTTCTGTACATGTCAATATTGTTCATATTTCCCTGGTATGTATAACATGGAAATTCAATGTCAAAAAAACCCTTGATACTGTGACTCTTCACACGGATAATCTAGTAGCTATTCTTCTATAGCAATAAAATTATTTTAATACTCTTTACTTATTTGACATGTCTACTGAACTTCAACACACTTTAAAAGATTAGAGAAATAAAATTTAAATGTAAAGGAAACAATGATGTACACTTCCAGTGATTCTTGAATTTTCAAACATTTGACCTAGTTTGTTCAATGTTGTTTTTCTTTAATCTTGGGGAGCTTCTTATCAGAATGCAATGTGTCCAAGCCTTAAACACAGTTTTTCAGGATTTTACTTTTTCAGATTTTCCTCTTTTTCCTTTGCTTTCTTGTTTTCCTTTTTTAGTATTGTGTTCAGAAAACAATAAACCCAAATGTCTGTCTTCCCACTTCCCCACTTCCTGACAAATGTTATATAGGCATTTAAGATATATGTGCTAATAATTTATAGCATGCTAGAAAGAGATCTACTTCCTCTTTTTTCTTCTCCTCTTGCAGAAAACAAATGCAATGTTACTGTCAGCAAGGCCTACCTATTATTTGTCTCTGATTTAACCAAAAATAAACATTTTTATTGTAACAGTTTAGAATTTCTTATCACTGCTCAGTGAACTAGTCTTGTGGAAATTCAAATAGGTAGTATTGGTAGTTGTTTTTATAAAACAGTGAGGCAGAACAGAGGGTCAGAGTATAAAGTACCTTTCCCTTGGGTTAAAAAAAAAAAAAAAAAAGGCGAAAACGAAGATAGGTATATATCCAAATGCTCTAAATTAGCCGTTACCATTCAGAGAAGAGATACTGGAATTATTGCAGATAGTTCTCTGAAAGTGTCAGCTCACTGCTCAGCCGTGGTAAAAGATGTGCAGAGTAGTGAGATCCTTTGGGAAAGGCATTGAGAACAAAATGAAAAGTATTATTATGCTGTTGTATAAATCCATGATGTTCCGGTGTCTTGAATCCTGTGTGCAATTCTGATCTGTTCGTCTCAAAAACTAAGGGGATGACATGGAGACCTTCAATGCCAGAGGGGACGTGGTAGAGGTAGATGAGAACTTCAGATTGTAGAACTGGATACGTCATATGCATGCTTGTGCACACGCACTTTAGGATGCTTATGATGTGAATAGGTGCCAGGAAAAGATCTTGTGTTGATACAAAAGAAAATTTAAGGTGTATCTGATATTTTATTAATTCCAAACAGAACCTGACTTTTGCTTATATGCATTGCGTTTATTCACATAATTTAGAGTATAATATTAAAAATGGATTTAACAGGACTGAGTGAAGGCAAAGACTTAAAGCGTAAACTGAATTGGATACTAAAGAGGGTAGATCATCTAAGCTTAATAGAAAATGCTTCTTCCTTGACTATTCAAAAATTGTTTCAACTCAATACACTTTAGGTTTCTGTATGTTAAATTAAAGTAAGCATGAAAGTGAAAACAAAGCTCATTATGAAAACTGTTGGCTTATGAAATGTTTTGTGTTCTACAAATGTTTCTGGAAAAATTTGTCCTCTTCTTTTATAGTGTATCTTTTTGACATCCATGGTTGTTCTTATTTCTGTCCATATATATATAACATAATAGTGGAACTTATGTGATTCATAGGAATAAGGATCATTAGTAAGGTCAATTTTTTGGCAATAAATAATGAAGCCTCTATATGCTGGAACAGAATATAGACCTTTGCATTCATCCCTGCTTTCTGCTTCTTGCTGAGGAGAAATAAAGAAGGCTGAGCATCTCAGTGTAGAACACATGAGTTGTAAAGGCTTCACTTGCTGAATGTTGAAATCATACCAGCTGAGGTACAGGTGTCATGATTGCCCACGTTTGCATACTGGCCTCTTGAGGATGAGATAGGAGTTTTAGTCCATTTTCCCCTAGATATATGCATATATCATGTTAGTTATGATACATATTAACTGCCTGAATAAGTTTATATTGGTTTTGGTGATGATCTTTAATGATGTGGTGTGAAAATGTAAACTAAACCAACTAATAATTTAAGTTGAAATTGAATCACCAAGACAAACCTCAGGAATTTTCTCTAAATACCAGTTTAGGAACATGAATATTATTATTTTGTTACATAGGTTTCTAGACAGTTCTAGGCAGATTAGTTTATTAGAATAAATTAGAACAAAATAGAAGAAAAAGAATAAGCATGGCTTACATTAGTAGTTTATTTTATAAACTTGATTATGGATAGGCAAATGTGACCAAAATCTAACCGTGTGCCAGAAAGCCAAAGAAAGAATTTTAGTTTATAATTCAAAAGGAAACGTTCAAGAGGTTTTATTCCGAGAGGCAACTGCATGCACATTCAGAATTTTATATTCAAATTAAATCTCACTATTTCTTTCTAATTACCCGAGAGTAGCATGTGTCTACTCTTTTAGAACTTAGTCTAAATAATGTCATGTTTAACGCCAGAAGCTGTTCATTGTGTCATAAATTACAATAACATTTTAGTTTCTTCTTAAAAGAATGGCAAATCTGATATTTTTGCCAGTATTTATATGTGTAACTGCTCATAAGGATAAGTTGCAGCGTACCCTTATGTTAAGGAACAGTGGGGCTTTTCTGTTCTGCGCCCCGTTCCTTCCTCCTCTTTCCTTGCAGGAAACGGACAGGGTGAGCTTGGATGACTGGAATTCAGAATAGGCACAGATAAACTTTACTTTGTTTCTTGAAATCTCATGAGTAGGGGAAAATACAGATTCCCCCCCCACCCCCATGGTTTTTTTATACGCCCCACCCTGGGTTGTCTGGATTCACAATTAGTGATTATCTTTCAACAGCTTGCCACCTGCAATGTAATTTCTTGTTTGATGCATGCATCTTGTTTGTAATTGCCTTGGTTTTCTGGGGGAGATTTTTCCTGTGTGTTCAGAATAATGCTTCCTTTTATTCAGTCTGTTTAAAAGGTACCCCTTTTGTTTCATCAGAACTTCTTATGAGCTGAAACCCTGTTTCCACTAAGTCCACATTTCTTCCTAAATTCACTTTTTTATTCTCTCATTTTTAAAGCCTTAGTTATGTATAACATAGTATGTATAACATGTATAATATTAGTTATGTAATAACATAAGACATCTGAATCCAAATGCTGCGCAACAAGGCGTTGCTTCTTTTTAAAAGTATTTGGAGAGATGGCTTTCTCCTTTCTGAGTTTTCAAAGGCCATTGCTTAACTGTTGCCAGATAGATAATTAATTTTACATGAGGGCATGTATTCTATACAAATGGCCTCTGTATTAATAAACAGTGCTAGCATCCGATGACCTTGCTGTTCCATAAGTGAGTTGTCTCTCTATTCGAAGTCTCTTGGTGTACAGAAATGTTTGCTGTGTTTGTGGTTACACGCCCGAGAAGCAGACAGTCATCTCAACAATTTAGAGAACAACTTAGATTTCCTTTCAGTGTCGTAAAAATATGAATTAAATAGAAATAGTCAGAACCTTTGCACAATGTTTTCCAAAGATGAATGTTTTATTATTAACGTATGAAGGCTTTGAGCAGCTAATGGAAGAAAATCCTTGCAATAAGAAAATTGTTCCCATCTTGTAAGCAAGGTTAGATTGGGGCCTTTTCTTGTAATGAGAAGTGAGAGTAGTTATGGTGAAAGACCATTCAATGGGATGTGTCTCCAGTAATTGAATTCCATTGTTGGTCCTTTTTCAAAGAGCATCCTTATTTAAAGAAAATAAAGAGAAAAAGGTCAGCACTCTTGCTGAAAAATAAATCCTGTGTCTAATATACCTTTTAGAAATTATAAGTTTGAAATCCATTATGGGCTTTTGAACTGTGCAAGGGAAAGCTATCCTGATGTTACAGTTAGTTATGACTCTTGATCAAAAGGTTCTTAGCTTTACTATGTGTTGTTTGCTATATATTTTCAATCTGTGGTTCCAATTTTCTATTAAATATTTTAGGCAAAATGTACAACAATACAAATAGTTGAGTTATTCCAAGGATGTACAAAAAAATAAAAAAAAAAGAGAGAAAGCTAAAGCCGAGTAGATTCCACCTTCAGAGTCCGTACAAATCTGCTAAGTTTAATGGTGGTGTCTCTTTCAGCATGGCAAAGCAGAAGCATCCTAGAAATGCTGTATTACCTCTGAAAAATAAATTAAAAAAATATACACACAAAATATAAGCAAAAACCATCTTCTTCTTGTATAATGAATAGAAAAAGATTTTATTGAAAAGTTCTCTTCAGTAAAAATGTGGATATTTATAATACCCAAAACTTCAAGAGTACAGAAATATGCCATTTTTATTAGTGACAGTTCTTCTGGTACTAATTGTCAGAGCTGCCTAAAACCTTCACAGACACTACATTTCATGTACGGGGAAAATTTGTATTTACCTATAATTGTTTATTTATACATTTAGATATTTGTGCATCTGTATTTATAAATACATGACAAATAAATCCTTTTTTACTTTGCATGTGTTCTGAATTATTTTTATGTGGTTGTTTTTACTTACAGACAGTTTCGCAATACGGTGTGGGTGGCTTTATGCAGAATACATTACCTCAGGCAGACAAAATCTTTGCATGGCACCCTCCCCCCTGCCCCCACTGCTTTTCCCGCTGCATTCTTCCAGTTCAGTTCAGCCCAGAACAGAAGGTATTTTTCAAGTATCACAAAACAAAAGTAGTTGTGTGATTCCTCAGTAAGATTAGGTTAGAAAAAAGGGAATATGGAAGATTTGACAGAAGTACGGGTGCCTGAAAGTTGCTGACTTTTTCGTCCTTGTTTGAATATTCTTATTTATATTTCACACTGAAGTGACCAACCATCAGCAGGGTTACATATTAATGGTGGAGCAGCTGGAATGCTTGCTCATTTGAGGTGTGCAGGAGCTGCTACAGCCTGCAGATGCTTTAACTTCATTAGCCTAAATAGGTACCTGTGCTTTGAAGAAAGCTAAAGGTCGGCTTAAAATTTCAGCAAGTGGCTTCACAGCTGCAATGCATCATGATTGATTTGTCTGTTGCTGAAGGTGTAGCTAATCCAGCTATTAGCAGAGGCTTGATCTTTTATAGTGAATGTTCTTGTTGGCAGACATGGAGTTTAGCTGTATTCCTGATCTCCTGCTGTCTCAGGTATTATTCAACTGTTGCTTTTTACATGTGTATACAGTAGATGTTGGCTGCTGATGTTGCAGATGTTGGTGTGCTGTTTACTTGGTTGGGGTCCCTCTGCCTCAAGCGCCTATACCAGCACAGGGGGATGCAGTGCAGTCACAACTCTCCCCACGACAATCTGGTCATTGTGCTTATTTCAGCAGTTTCTTATTAATTTTGTGTTATTGAGACTTTACCAGGAAATAGTCTATGCTTTCCCATTTTGCCGTAATTAGTTTCTTCTCTGGGATTTCAGGAAAAAGGAGATACTGTGTGTGTCCTAATATCAGTGTGCTTACAGACCAGTCTGTGTTTTGGTATGAGGTGGTTTTCTGTGGTTTGTAGGATGCATTGGTGCTTCTTATAATAGGATGTGCAACTAACCATCTACTTGAGAGTATTTTCTGGTGAATTAACTTTGCTTTTTATGTGATTGTTATCTCTGTAAGGTTGTGTAATATTGAAACGAATTCGGTCAGACAGCTCCTGAGTTTTCTAATCATCAAGATAAACTTATTTTTATTAGGTTGCTTGTGAACAAAGCAGAGATAACTCTAATACTTATCTGAACCACTGTGCATGCGCCATTGTGTAACACTAGCCACGTATAAACGTCAGTGTCCCCAGACCTGTAGTGCTGTCAGAGTGGACTTCTGTTCAAGTTGATGCAATTTCAGTTGCCTGAAGCAAGCAGTTAACCAGGGTTGACTTCCCAGTGACAGCTTTTTCAAATAGAAGTTTTCTGTAGAGATTTTTGTTTTAAAGGCCTTAGTCCTTCAAAACTGAAGCATTGCTTAATGTATGCATAGAGGACACCCACAGTTGATACATGTCATGATTCCACAGTCATATGACACAGGTGACACAGATATGTTTTTGTAAAAGGATTGCTAATTTCTTACCAGTGATCTCTCAAGTGCTTTTGGATGCAGGTGGCCATCCTCAGATAAAGGCTGAGGAAAGAATGAACTTTATAGTCATTGCTTCACACCTGAACCAGGCCAATTTGTGAACTGGGAAAATAAGATACTCTTGAGGATTTTGGAAGAGTTCATGAAAGCTTTTGGAAATTCTAGAAGGTTTTTATCCAGAAGGAAAACATTAGGTTTAAATGTGTAGTTTGCTGGTCTTAGCTATAACTTGGTGGTTAGGAAATGGGGACAGGTGAACTGAAGCTTCAGAGATGATCTATGCTTTCATACCGCACCTCTACTTGCAGGAAAAATAAATTAAGTAGAAGGTAAACCAGCAGTTGATATTTGATTCTTTCTTTTTTGCAATAGAAGATTGCTATCCTCTAATTTTCTGTAAAATTGTTAGTATTTGGGGATTTCAGAAGAATGACAAATATTAGAAAAAAAATAGAATATTGTAATACTGAGAGAAACGTGGACACAAAAATGTAACTGAACTCTCAGCTTTACCACAGAAAAAGCACAGAATAGAGGTGGCAATAACCAGGATTCCTGAGTAACAGAAAGATTAATACTGAAGAGAACTTGCAGAGATTTCATAAACTAGCTTGTCTGTAAGCAAAGAATGGTGCTACTGTTTTAACTGTTCTTCTGAAATCGTACCTGTTTCTTGAAATAGATACTAATAATCCAGGGAAATGAGCGTTGGGTCAGAGAATTGCATCCTACAGTACTGTCCTTCTCAGTAAGCCTGCCAGTTCTTCTTGCCTTTGATCATAAGCTCCTTTTGTGTGTATTATACAACAAATAGAAGTCACAGAGAGATGGATGACTTCAATCAAACTCAATGACAAACTTCATTCCTGAACACAGCAGCATATTTATTTATATCCATATATATGTGTGTGTGTATAAAAAATTACAAATTACTTTTGTTTTTGTCTCTTAAAGTCCCCTTTCTTGTGCATCTCATTTTCAGCTGAAAGGAAAACTGCCAAAATAAGATATGACTTTGAGATTATTGTCTCAGCTCTCCCCTCTTTGGTGCTTTGGAATGATGCTGTTTGTGACTCCTTTCATTTGTTTCATAGTGTCCTTCTCTTCCAGTCTTTGATTGCTGTCTAGTCAGATAGTACTTACAACATTAAAGCAAAAGCAGGTTCTGTCTGATGTGCTTGAATGGGGGATTTTGGAAAGCAGTGTGTGTAAGAAAGCAATGCTCTTTGCAAATTAGTCATGACCTCCTTTGAGTTTAAACAAAACATGAGCCCACTTTCCGTGCTTGCTTCTCGTTGTGAACACCAAGTGCTCCAAAGGATGATCTCTGGTGAGAGAGAAGGAAACCCAAGATAATTCACTACTGACAGAATCTTAAGGATTTTTCCATCTGGACTAAAAGATTTTTGTACCTTGGCAGAAAATCAATGCTTTCTCATTCTTATTAGGCCTGTAGCAACATCATCTATAGACATCTCTACACCAGGGAAAGCTTCATTTAAAGTTCCCATCATTGCAGCCATATTGTTGCTAAGAAATCTTGGGATTCCTCATGCGGATGAGGTTCCCTTAGTTGTCCTTGTGCTAGCAGCATCAGGATGTCTCATGAAAGGCAGGTTCCCATGGTCAGATTTGTTGCTAACTTCAAATTATATCAGCTTAGAGAAAAGTGACCTCCATTTTAAGTCTAACTGTGGGAAAGCAGCTTTGTCAGTGCTAAATCTTTTAATGTTGCCAGCATCTGTACATCTGCAGGAGTGCTAAATACAATGATTTACATTGTGAAAGTTCTAGAAAGACATAGCAGCGTGTAATCGTTGTGTGTTTTGGCAAAACCCATGTTACCACTGGGAAATCTTTTGTTTATACTTGAAGTGCTGAGAAGGTAATCAACTAATTTTGGCAATTGATTGAGTAGGAATGTTCTTGCGTGTACGCGAGCCTATCACAAAGGCATCCTCGTTATAGTTTGAGTATGAACACATGAAAGCTAGTGCCAATAACTAATAAAAGCAGTAAGAGGAGGGAGACATTGCAAAGAGGGTGTCTCTTTTAAAAGAAAGCATCATTCAATTTCAGCTGCCTGCTAAGCACTTCCTTAGAGGACAGCTTGGTGCTTTTTTTGTCAGGCCCAGCAGTCTGAGCACCCTGAGACTGGAGTGGCAAGAATCAGGCTGTGGTACAGTTTCTTAAAAGATGAAGGAGAGAACAGGCAGCGCTTGAAGAAGCCTAGCATTCAGAATATGTAAGGTATCTGAAAATTGGCAAGGAGCTGAAGTGAATTACTAAGCAGAGCTAGGGACCAACATAAACTTACAAGTATAAATGTAAGCCTGAATTTATCAGCTGAAGCCAGGCACGTTTGAGTGTGTGTGAGCGAGTTTCTTGCTGAAAGCAAAGAGTGAGCGGCCGATATATTGCTTTGATGCTCTTTGAAAGAAAATGGTTGCACTTTGCTGTCAAATGTATTTGGAAAAAAGAAAGCCTATGTCGGATGTATGTTCTGCAAATAGTTATCAACGATGTTCCAGAAGTATTTGGTTTGGAGGGTTCCTTGGAATCTACCATTCAAATCTACATGTGTCTTGAGTTATCTTGAAGTTGGCTGTCATTCTATACTATGGTAAAGTGAGGGCGTTGTAGAGATTAGCTTTAGCCTGACAAAGCCTGTGATCCTGTTGCTCTCAATGGAGAGGCTCTTCCAAAGGGCTTAATTCAGAGTCTATACAAATGAGTATTTTGCTCAGGTTTTAGAGGCAATACTTCTCTCTGTGGTCTGTAGAAGACTAAATTTAGTCTGTAGTCCTTTGAACACCTTTTATTCACTGGTATATTTAATCAAATCCTTAATTCCAGAAAGGGATACCTTTTACCTCTTAGCTTATGGATATTAGCCTGATGATTGCAGTTGCATAAATGAAGACTACCGAGAAGGGTTCCAGATTCTGATATTTGATTATGTCTGTTGTCCTTTGTACAGTTTTAAGAAATTTCATTGCATCCTCTTGCTTCCACTGAACGAAACTGTAAATCAACCAGTGCGAAAGCATAAAATATTCAGGTTTTCTTTTTGCAGTCCTGCTGCATCAGGGAAGCTCCTAGTAATTGCAGGAAGAGGCGCGAAACTTCAGGGTCAGGTAGCTTGCCATCTCTAACTGATGCTTTACTAGAACAAAATGCAGCAGGAGAGTAAAGTGCAGGAGCTGCGGCAAATTAGGCTCAGTGGCAGCAGTTAGAGTTGCTGGATGAAAGCAAAATATGGCCTGTTTGTCTGGGAGTCTCTTTGGGGTTCGATGATATGAATGGTGCTCTGTAAAATGTTATTACATGCTGTTAGAGAAAGAGTCAGCTCAGTATGCATTAGAGCAAGTGGCTGTGACAACTGAACTATGTATTTAAAGGGTGTGCTGTTAGAGCCCCTCTTGTGTTCGCTTACCTTGTACTTACGCTTGTTATTGTTGGTGATGGACAGTGATGTTCACAGCAGATATTTTTGCATGATAATTTTTTTCATGGGTTTTTGTCATAGCCGTACTTTGCCTCCTCACTGGTTCTGTTTTTCCTGTTTTTGAACCTAATTAATCTACTGTCACCATGCAGACATTGTTGAGCTTCGTAATTGAAGCAGCCCATAGTTGACTTCCAGACCAAACTCCCAGCATTCAACCATTGTGGCAACCTTGTTATTCCACTTGGTTTTCAAATGCCACATCGTCACACTGAAAAGCTCACTGTCTCTCTTGTAATTTTTTTTCTCCCTCCGCCTTGTAGAGCATGATGAGTGTGGCAGTGGACAGAATAACTGTGATGAGAATGCAATCTGTACTAACACTGTCAGGGGACATAGCTGCACCTGCAAACCCGGATATGTGGGGAACGGGACCATCTGCCGAGGTAAGGCTGTTACTCTAGAAACATCGTAAATGTGGCAGACTCTATTAATATTTTCTGACAGTCATCTACATTCTGGTAACTTGTGATGGCTGGATTCTGTCAGTGATTTGCTGTAAGATTTATCATCTGGCAAATGGAGTATGCATGGAGATGATGGGAATTGATTTGTGCATAACTTCTCGGCAAGAAGGAAATATTTTTTTGGAATGCTGAAAGAAAAGAACTTTTCATTTACTGTCACCAAATGCTGTCATTTGAGCTGGTATCATTCAGTTTTAAGTGATGTTCATTGTTTTATAAACTGTGGATGGTGTGCTATCAGCTATGACTTTTAAAATTTAACCAGATTTTAAATTAGGATAACTGTCTCTTATGCTATTGTCATATGACTGTTATTTGACTACTCACATCAGAATAGAGGTTTTTTTTTTTAAATCTTTACCTTTAAATGTATATTGCGAAGATTTCTCAGTTATGTAAACAAGAAATACTGATAGGCAGCCAAGCTTTCTGTGAATTGGTAGGTCAGTTATTTAGGGTGTGTTTGTTTCTGTAGG
>NW_009612581.1:48005-54170 GCF_000690535.1 Cariama cristata
AAAAGCAAATATGTTATATAAAGACAGAGGAGGGAATGTATTAAATAGTTGGCTTAGTGAAGGCTATGTCATGAAGTACTATTGAGTTGTAACTTGTGCATTTATGAATTGTATTTGTCTCATAAAAGCTATTTTTTGTCTTGTCTGGGTTTACATACTTTCTGACTTTCTAAGCAGAATTACAGTAGTAGAAAACTAACTTTCAATTTATTTTTTTTTTAAATGACAACTATTGAAATTGAGGAATGTACTGAGTGAAATATTCTGTACAGTTTTGGGGCACAAGAGGCTGAATATTAATTTTCCAGAATGTTATAAATTGGCCAAGCACTTGGTTAAAGGAGAATGAAGATTGATGTCATTCCTGTTTCAAGCCAAAGTTCTTCACCAAGATTAGCCTGTCAGCTGCTGAATTAGCACATACTGTCTGACTGCTTTTTGATACGACTTTCTTTGGGTGCTGTTGAGCCGTGCAAGAGCATGCCTGTATTTAAAACTGTACAGCAGTTTGTAAGGATTTAAGAAGGAATCCAAAAATGTTATAAAAATAGTGGGCAAGTTAAACCTTGGTCTGTCTATATTGAAGATCAACAGGTGATACTGGGGAGAAACTCATTGTAGTATGTTTTCAGTCTTTGATTACAGTAAATGTAAATTGCAGCATAGACAACTATAGTTCAGGGAAATCCGCATGAACAGCCTGTCTGACTGTGATTTTTTTTTTTTTTCTGAGGGTAATACAAGAAGACAGACCCTTAATCATATTTCTTTGAAACAGGGATGTTTGGATCAGTTCATAAAAACCATGTTTTCACACTGGGTTTCTTTGTTTGCACACCTGGATATTTGGTTTAGTGTGCCAAAAACTCAAAGCAAAACTCCTGCTGCATATTTATTAATCTAGTAATGTTGAAGTAATGAAATTGCACTGGAGAAATACAATAATGTTTTTACCTTCAAAGTTCTGTTGAAATCTGAGTTGTGGATAAAGTATATATTACAGGTATTTTTTTTAGAATGCCTTGAATTGCACATGTGAACGTAGTTACAGTTACCTTTTTGAGATAGGTCTACATGGAAAAAGAGGAAAAAAAAAGTGCATTCTTATTTTCTCACTGGGAAGAACAAATTTAAAAGAAAACTGGAGATTATAGAAAGGGATTTGCAGTCTAATAATTGTTAAAGTCACTAGGGATAAGAATAATCTGGCACTGCATGGAATAGTTACTACTGCAAACCAGCTAATATTACAATTGTGTGTATTTTAGTAAATAATAAAACACTCAATGTAAGGTAGTGGTCCGAGTTTCTCAGCCTGAGGTTCTGCGGTCACTTGAGGTTTTTACAAGTTTGGACTGCTAATTTAAGAAATGTTGCCATTTTGCCAAGGTGATAAGTTTAATGTAATACCGTCTGAAGATACGATAAACATTTCTCTTTTCCTTGAGTCATATGTAAGTGCTTTATAAATGTTTACATGTTATAGATGTGTGCATACACAAAACCGTTGTTCCAACTGCTACTGGAAATAACATATCTCTGTAGTTCAATAAGAAATCTTATTAATATCGTCCAGCAAAAAATAGAAAAATGATAATTTTGTGATGAGAGAAAAGGACTAACTTTGTGCCTGACTCTACAAGCTATTTCAACAATCTATTTTAGCAATGTTATAAAAAATAAAATCAGAGTAATGTTCCTCTTTGACTTTACTGGATAACATGGTGATAGTCTTTATAAAAAACTCAGAATACTGTTATTTGTATTTTAGAAAAGAAAACGTATGTGTAGTTAAATTAAATTGCATGGTGAACTACTGGCAAATATAATGAAATGACTCGAGCAGGAATTGGTGATGTTCGCATTTTTTTGTGAAAAGTATGGAGAAATAAAAAGGACAGAAGTAATCTGGATATGGATATTATGATTGCTGGGTATTTAGAAATAATAACAAAAAACGAATGTTGAAGAGGAAGGCAAATATTTCTTAAAAATCTGTATAATCGGGCTGTTGCAATTCTTGCTTAGAAAAATAAATTTCATGCATAAGGAATTGCTTTACTGTAAATGTGGTAGACTAGACTATATAATTAAGGACTGGATTATGTCAAACTAAATGTGGAAACTGTCATGAAGGAAGACGGTGGAAAAGGACACAGACAGAGACCAAATGCACTTCTGCATTAAAATAGATGCTGCCGTGGTTTAAGTGACATAAAAATGGAAAGAGGAGATGTACATAAGAAAATCTTTATAAATACATAGTTACCAATATATGGATAATAAGACTGTATAATAGAGACAAATAAGACTTATTTCCTATGGATACTCTCAATTTCACTCTAAGAAGTGGACTTTAGCACCTCAGAAAGACACTGAAATTTTGGCAATGGATCAGAACGGAATGATGCTGAGATGAGCTGAAATGTCGAGGCAGGACAATGCTGTGCCATCGCCACTAGTAAATTTGACAGAATACTGGACCCAGAATCAGGCAGATTATATCTTAGGATTTCTTCAGAAAATAAAAAGTGAAATAGGGAGGTCCTTGCTGAAAGAAATGATCACATTAAAAACAGAGGACAGAGATATAACTAGTTGAATAGAGAGAGATTCTGAATCTACAGATTGGTTAAGTTGCTCTTTTATATGGAGGAAACTTTGGGAAAAAATCAAAAGAATGAAGAATGATTCAGGAAATAGAAGAAGTTGTAGGCGTGTAACGGAAGACTCATGCCATTTAACTTGAATTCTGTAAATGAATTATAGAATTCATTGATGAGGATGGAATAAGGCAGATTGGAAAAATTTCACTAAACTTCAGGATAGGATTTAATAGTGCTGCATAAAGGCAATTAGCTTAGGGCAGAAGGGAAAGATGGTGATAAAATTTGTTTTAGCAACTGAATGTTTGAGTTTTAAAAAAAAAATAAAATGTGGTGGGCAAGTGACTACCTGGTACAACGTGGCACTTTGCCGTGTTCCTGTCAGGATGGAGCTTGTGGGAAATCAGTGTTTAGTGGCAATGGTTAGATGAAAGAAGTCTCAGTTTCCCAGGACAACCACGTTTATGAATAACCCAGCAACTGTAGACAAGGTTGAGTGTGCGAGACTAAAACTCTGTCACGTATAAAATGAGTAAACTCACTGTCGTGACTAGCTGAAGAACTAGGGATACTGAGTACAGAACAAATACCATGTTTAGACTGTAGAGGCTCTTGGTCTGTGTACTGTTGCAGTGTTTCTGTGTGAAATCTTGGCAGGGCTTGAATCTGGGAGGCAGGAAAATGTGTACGGGGAAAACATCTTTCTCTGCTTTTTGTCTTAATAAATTCCAGTTCCACTTGGCAGCCTTGCACTGCCTGCTGTGGAAGTGATATGTTGAAGTGGGATGTGCTATTTGTGAAAACATAAAGGATCTCGTGCTCCAGCATCTACTTTACCTTAGTGAGGTGGAAGCTAGAGAATATTTGCTGTGGGACGTACAGTCCTACAGTTTAGCAGAATTTTATTGTAGAGCTTGTGCCTTGTATCACAGACTGAAGTCAAAGAAAGGAGCCAAGGTATATTGAAACGTCAGCAGGTTTCCTAAAATAATTGATGACATTTGGAATTAAATGCCTTAAACCAAACAAAATGCCACCCACCAAATTTTATAGGGGCTGTAGATCTGACTCTTCAGCATGAACAATGTGCAAGTCACCATCAAGGTTTTGTTGCAATCAGTTGTTTTCTTTTGTACGAGGAGACCTAGGTGTAGTATACAAGCCTTGTCCTAACTCTTGGTATTTTGTTCCAAATGTTTGCTTTAAAGTATAAATTCTGCCCATAGAAGTTCTTATGTATTATCAGGAAAATAGAAGTGGCCTTGAATACACTTGGATGGCAATTCTTCTGAAACACAGACAAGGTGTGTTTCCTAATTTTGCTAATCTCTTTTTGCGTATCTCTGTAGTGGGAAATGAACAGAAGTCTAGCACTTAAGCAAGTGCAAATATTTTTCATTGTACTTCTATATTTTACTTGTATAGTCTAACGGTTATATTTAATGTGCTATTAATATCTCAGTGGTTTCTACTGAGGTGTAGATTTATTAGAATGATTAAATGAGGTAGATTTAGTTACAGTCATAAAACTTAAAGCAAATGTGTGCAATATGACTGATGCCTGGGCAGAGAAACATCAGGTATTGTGAAATAAAAATCAAAACAGTGTTTAATTAATATTCAGGCTGTAGAATGGTTTATTTCTGCCAGAGTATAGAATGTAATCCCCCCCTTATAGTCTTCTGCAGCATTTCATAGGAGACATTTAAGGGATTACAACTCGGTGTGTGGTGGAGTCTTAAAGATGAACGCTGTTATTTTTAAGTGGCTCAGTTCTGGTGTAATCTGGAAGCCCAGATTAGTTTCTTAATTGTACTGTGGTTCTTTGTATATATTTGCCTTGGAAGGTGTGTTTGGGAATGTGATTGTTACTGATAAACTTACTGGTCACTTCATGAATAACTTATTGGGAACCTGATGTGAAAAGTAACCAGATTTCAAACAGGTATCTTACCTTTTATAAGGTAATGGGAATAATCATATGGAGTCTTTATTCATAATACACTTGGAATATTTACTGATGACCAGAGTACGTCACAGGCTTGAAAATTGCTTCTATTTCATGTAAATCAGTAAGATGGCCTATTTTACACTGTTTTAATTACAAATTGTATTTGGATGAACATATTGTTTTAACAAATGGCAATCTGAGAGCTTTCTTTCATTACAGTTTTCTTCTTTGTTTCCAAGCAGGTATTTTTTTAAAGTAATTCTTAGTCTGAAATATATTTAATAATCTGAAAGACATGCCTATGACAGAACTTGTATATCTTCCAATGTGTAGGCAGTATAGTGATGGTGTAGTAAATAGATGACTAAAGACAAAGAAATTTTTGTCTGTTATGAAATTTCACCTGCTATGAAAAATACTCAAGAGTATTTTTGATAAGAGTTAAAAAAGAACTGAAAAAAAAAATCAGTCTCTGGTTATTTCTGTGCTGGATTGTATGCTTTTTTTTGTGTCCCTTTGACATTAGCAACGTTAAGGTAGATTAAATGCCAGCAATGTGAGACAGTCAGACGTGCTGATATCTTGATATTAAAGCATATCGGATCACTGTAAGGTGACTAAATGCCTCTTAAGTTTATGGTTTTTGCATGTATGTGTGTCTTGGAGGTGGAGTTGAAAGCCTTTATGGAGCATTGAAGTGTGTTATGAATAATATGTAGGCCAAGGCTAAAGTGGAAAAGAACAAACACATCTTCCCCTATAGCCTTCGATTTTTGTAGCTGTAAGGCTTCGAATGGTTGATATGCCTTATCACGGCTTTAATTGCTGTTTTGGTGTAATATTCACAAGTCTTATGAAACAATATGGGAGTTTTGAGTCATGCTGAGATTCTTATCTTCATTCTCCACAGTCTTGAGCTTTCTGTAGTTTTTTTTATACCTAATAAGTAGTGAATAAATCGCTGCAAAAGCAGGTAAGTGCATTCGTATGCATTTTGGTGTCACTTGGCATGTGTGGAAGATGCCATGGCAAGCGTAAGACACTGAATAGTCACACCTTTTGGGTGAAGCATTCTAGATGTAACTTGTTTAATAATTTTAAACCAATGTATAGTTATACAACAGTGTAATTAGAATTCTTAGATTTTTCAACTAAAAGTAGCATGATTGGACTCAAAATCAAGACAGTATGATTGAAGCCACTAAATTTTCTGTAGTCCCAAATTCACTGTATTAATAAAAATGAAAATTTGAAGTTTTAATGTAAGAAACTTCATATTTTTGTTCATGATTAGATAGCTATCAAGTGTGGTACATCCGTTATAACTGCTATGTTTGCATTCCCTTTGTAAATTATTTGCCACATACTTTTTAAACTTCTCGAGTTCTAACGTTGTTCTTGGTTTGGTTTTGGACTGTAATGATTTAAAATAATTTTGATGAAATTAAGATGACTTTTGATAATTTTTTCTTACCTTTAAAATGTCATTGCCTAGATTTAGTTGTGTGAGATGTTGAAATTGAGGTGTAATTATTTTTCTATTAAGAGCTAAGCTATACAGATCCACCACTATGTTGTCCAGTTTTACAGCCTCTCTAAGGGCACTAT
>NW_009612581.1:54201-65061 GCF_000690535.1 Cariama cristata
CTGATTGGATCCTTTTCTGTGTGTGAGATTGTTCAAGATGATTTAGAATGCACATCAGTTATGGAAATAGATAATTTGAAAACTATGATTAATGTAACTTGTCAGAATCCAGATCCTGATCTCTTTACTGTCACAGGTTGTTTCGCGGCTCTGGATTTATAGCTAACTTAAAAAGAGTGTAGCACTGACTTGTGCTTACTGAAGAAGCAGTTCAGTCCAGAGCAACTGTTGTATCTGTATAAAAGGAAGGAAACGCTGTAGTTATCTGAAATATTTTAAAACTGAATCTGAATGGTTTTTCTGCTTGTATGAGTAAGTCCAAAGGGCTCAGCAGACCTCCTCATGAATGTTTATGAGGGTTCCTAGGTTCAGATTCTGAACCGGAGATTCTCTCGTTGACACAGTTGCTTATTGTCTCCTTTTGCTTTGGCTTGCATTTGTTCATTTAGAATCAACAGTTCACTCTAGGATCATGGACCTTTATGGCATGTACAAAAGAATTACAAGGTGATGACAAGCTAATCAGTAAGTTCCCTGCAATCTCCTGGGCAGTAAAACTGGATTTTATAGGAACATGGGACTATTTCAATTTTCATAGAGTAGTTGTTAAAAGCAAAAATGTGAAGGTTGTACTTTATATTTAATGTCTGTACTGTACATTGTATTTATTTTCTATGCTCTGAGATCATCTCAATCAGTAACTGTGTTTGCAGCAGATGTATTGCCTCCCAGGTCTCTGTCACAGAACCCCTTGAGAAGCCCAATCCAGAGCCCCCTGAAGTCAAGAAGGAGATTTCTAATGCTACTGGAATGGTTCATCCATGTTACCTGAATTAGTACTTTTTTCTTTCTTCCTCTAGTATTAAAATCTAAAATTTGAACAAAAATTATCAATTATTAAGTCCTCAAACATAGCCTTCATTCAGTGAACTCATTTGCTATTCTCTACTGGTTTTTTGACAGTAGAGCAATAGGTTTATCATAGTCAGTCGTTTGGTCTGCAGTTCTGTCTGCTTTAAACTCGTAATCCTTATGATGTGTGAAACCCAGTCTATTTACATCTGTGACTCTCCTGACCAGCCCTGGGAGCTTGCCGTGCAATTATTTGGAACAAAGTACTTATTTTTGCTTGGTGGGTGGGAAAATCAGTTCAGTAAGAGCATCTTGAGATATATTACTGCACAAAGCCTATTGCAGCGTGCGTTTGACTCTGTGCTGCAACAGGAGCACAATAACAATAGCAGCACAGAGCTCGCACTTTCCTGTGAAATCAGTTATAGTGTGCAACCATTTCAGGATTAATGTATATGGAATAGGCACATTAAAAGGCAAGAGGATGCCAAAACCATGAAATTATTTCTATTACCTGTAGAACATAACCAAACACCATTGAAAACTGAATATAAACACCTTGCCTAAATGTAAAGTAAGAGCATTACTGTTTGTGGCAGCAGAAGTATTACTATGCTGGCACCCCAACGCAGAAGGAAGTACTTTTTCACACAGCACGTAATTAATCTGGAGAAAACTTGGTCACAGGGTGGCGAGGAGGCTAGACAGATTGAAAAAACTGCTGCACGTCAGAAGAAAATCCCGACCAGTGGGTGCACAATATCTGGTTTCAGGAACGGGATGAGGAGTCCTTGGGAAGTGTCACCAGATCCTTGCCCTTGACGTTCATTATGGGCTGTAGTCAGAGGATGCTGGGCTAGTAGACCCCATGGAATGACCTAGTTGATGCACTTTTATGTTCTTCTGGAGAAGATTATTATTAGAGCAACCCCTTTTGAGTAAGGATAATATTAGGTATTTATTTATGTATTTTTTATTTGTACAAAGGGGTCACTGAGTTTTTCAAAGGGGGGTTGTCAGGCTGTTCTTTACCATAACAGTGGAACAGACTCCAACCAGCAAACTTCTTTCAGCCTCCTGTTCCTATGAATTTCCCACACTACAGTAGACCAAGGTAAAAACTTTAAGTGATTTGTCAAATGTAACACACACAGTCAGTACCCGATGCAGGATTCAGTCTCTGTTCCCAGACTGGCAAGTCTGTTGCTAAACCATTGGACTGTGGTTTCTCCACAGAAACTACAAAAGTATTTTAAAAATACCTAAGGAATCAAACCAAAAGAAATATTAAGACTCCGAAATAAAGGATTTTGGGATATTTAAAATTTAGGTCACCTATTCAGTCTTAAGTCACTTGCATCCACTGCTGAAATACAGTCCTTGCTGTTAAAATCACAGCTGTTGTGGGGTTTTTTTTCATCCCTCTGCCTCATTCAGTGCACAGTATAGACACATCAATCAGTGAAGGAGGTGAGGTCCTCAAAGTAGGTATTCAGTGTTTATTATTTTTGTCATTCATTGTGTGACCCCATTATTATTAGCTACTGTCCCGGTATCTGTACTAAATTTAGGACGTTACCAGTCCTTCAGAAAACAATCTATGTTGTTCTTATCAAATGATTGCAATGGAGTGAAAATGTACCTTCGCTGCCTTTACGTGAGCTCTCTGGTATCAGCGTGGTGTGGGGGTTTGGTTGTTCAGGCATTTCTCCAGGTTTTCAGGAAGGGCCTGTAATTTACTCCCTCTTATGTTTTTCCATGACTTAAGGAGGATTTAGTCTTTGGGATCTTGCCACTGGGAGGAGGATGTGGGGAAAGGGGTTCAGTTCCAGGTTCCCAGGCAAGTGTGTTCCAGTTGACTTTCCTCTCTGTGGCTCCTGCAGTCCTCATTGTCTTCCCGTTCCCTCTCTTCCCCAGCTGCATCTTTCCTCTGTGGCTTTGTCCTCTCCTGCCTTGGTCTGGCTCATGCACTGTTATGAAACGTGATGAATGCTGGAAGAATATTAAGAGGGTGTGATTAATCATTTACAAACTGAGATGATTCAGAGATGTGACAAAAGGCATATCCTTCAAATCTCTGTGTCAAAGTCAAGGCCCAGGAACAGGGGAGAGTCTTAAAAAAAATAAAAATAATCATCTAGCTGTTACTTCTGTTACTTATTTTGAGAAACAGATGGAATTTTTGTTACAATGCAGGTTCTGGTTTAATTGACCACATTATTGAAAATGGTATTTTATAGCAAGGAAAACTTGGATTGCCCTGCATGTAGGTATTGCTTACATGTATTGCATGTACGTTGATTGGCTTACTAGTTTTGGAGGTTGCATTTACTTGTTGAGCACCGAGAATGGTGAATCTAGAAGTCGTGCAGGATGTTTGATGGGACAATTTGCATATTTTTATCTGGAAAGATTCTCCAGTTCAACTGTTCCACAGTGGTACTGGTGTTTTAGCCTCTGCAACATGCTGAAAAGTTGAGGCACCCCTGTGTGTATATAGAGTTCTTATCTAAAGTGTTCAACAGTAAAAATAATAAATGTGGCTATGCTAAGCGAGCATATGCTGAGTACAAGACTAATGGCAAGCTTAAACACTATACTGCGAATGGTACCTGAAAGAAATGTTGCAGTCAAAAAGAATCTATTCCAGAACCTACTAAAAAAACCAAATGATGCTTTGAAGATTGTATCATCAAAATGAATTGTTAGGTGAATTCAGTACACGAACTACAAGAAGAATGTGAATTAAAATAGCTTTGAACACATTATGTGCAGAGGGAATTAGAAGTTAAAGTAAACCAAGTAGAGGTGGGAATTGAAGGGGTCCCACTTTTCGACGTGATTTAAAATTCAGTCATCCAAGAGTAAAAACGAACAATTTGTATGTCATAAAAACTAAGAGTTTTTATTTAGGTATTCCTGAAGGGCCAGAGCTTTGTGACCTGCATTGTTATTCTGCCAATGAATACTCAAGCATCTTTGCCAGCACCATCAAGGTGACACATTATTTTCTTTTTTTTGTTTGTTTTTTGAGTTGTATGCCTAAACATGGGAATTGTCTGACTATTTGAAGGCTACATGCTACACAGGCACATCAATCAAGGCTTGAAATTTTAAAATGATGTAAAATTCACAAATATACCTTTGTGTTTTTTTAAAAAAGTAAAAGCAATACACATCCATATCTTTGTGCATGTCCATCTTATCCATCTTCCTCTGTAGCCTGTTAATTATGTTGTAGCCTCAAGGGTATACGTATATGCGTCCTGTAGATTATGGGATGCATTTGCTGCTGATGATGAACAGACTGGGTAACTGTTCTCCGCTGTCACTTGTACTAGTGAAATGTATCTGCCCATTCCCTTAAGCATATGATTTTCACAATGTCTTTGTGAAGGAGCTGCTGTGAGTGGAAAGCCCTGGGATGGAATAAAATGGCAGTTGGGTGTGGAGCTACTAGAACACTTGCAGAGTTTAAGTAGGCAATATCCATTCCCCTGCATTAATTATAATGGTTTATGGATGCTAATTAATATGCGACTTTTATTACTGAGACACATGGTTGTACTGCTTTCCTGACACCTATTATTTCCTCCCTCTGAACAGAACAAAGGAAACAATAGTTGTCTGACATTGCCGTGACATACGTTATTTCCCAATAAAAGATTGAGGTAATCAAATCAGTCCTGCATGCACAGCACAGTATTCACTTAGCCTTCAGAGAGAGGCAAGTGAGGAAATTCTTAATGTGGTAATTTTAGACCTGACTGAGCAAGGTATGTCTCTAACTAAAACTAAGTGATTGACTCCAGTGAGACTACTTACATAATTAGGCACTTAGTTTTTTAGTCTCATTCTGAATATGCTTTGCTGTGTTTATATCACACAGGTTAGAAAAAACACGGACCGTAAGCATTCATCTTTTGTGGTGGGTATCAAGGGGTGGTTGAATTCTTCGTATCTGAAGAAAGGATAACTGAATAACCAAGTCCACCTATCACTTATCTTTGAATCTTTGGCAAATAGAGTGGGCTTAGGGGATTTAGAAACTAATTTTCAGTGACATCACAGAGAAGTAATTGGAGCCAAAATAAAAATGAGTGGGAATCTGTAAGTGGTTGCTAATGGTTATTGCCAAGTGGTTTTGAGTGATTCATTATTTACTTACTCTTTTACTAATGTAAAAGCACTGGAATTCAGAAATAGCTCAGATGTTAAGGTCTGATCCACTGAGTATTTGTACCCATTGTAATAAATGTTCATCAGGTGAAAGAAAAAGAAACCAAAAAGCACCTGCACACAGCTGGAGTAGAGCACAGGCAATATACTTCCCATCTTATGGCTGCTTGCTGTAACCACAAACAGAGGGAGTTCTGCATCCTCGTGCTTGCTTTTCTGCTCCCACATTTCCCACGTGTTCGGTTGTGGAATGAGAGAGAGAAAGACGGGAAACCTCTCTTGGTTGCCTTGCCACAGAGTTTTTCTTTTCTTTTTTTTTTTTTTTTTTTTTGGAAAGAAATGGAGATCTGGGTTTTATTTCCTTTAGAGTGAGGGGGGAGTTAACCCTTACACTTCTCCAACTCCTGGACAAGTGCTTCAGCAGCAGACAATTATGCAGGGTGTTGGTGATGACATGTCCCCTGTGCCTTGGTTCGCATGGATCTTGGTGGCTTCAGGCTGGAGGCTCTTTGTGGAAGTTGGTGCTTTCTGTGGGACTCCCTGGCAGCTCTTAGGGCACACGGGCATGAGGACAGCGGGGCTGGGAGTCCACACAGACTGAGGCAGCTTGTTTTCTGCTTATCCCAGCTGACAGCACCTCATTCTGTGCCAAAAGTTTCTGCACTGTCTCAAGGTTTCTGTGTGAAACACAGGTGCCTGGCATCTCTAATGGGTCTCGGTGGGTGGACTGGAGAGACGAGCTGAGGAAGAGTGCTGAATGGTGTTTTTAGATGATGTTACCTAAATTCTGTCCACATTGCATTTGAGGCATGCGAGTGCTTTTTTGGATCTTTCCCTTTGTGTTTTTGCTTTACGTACTACTTATATTACTATTCCTATTGGTCTGGATGTCTACTGGGGAGAGTTACACCTAGTGATACAGTAAATTATACCTAATGCATGAAATCAGTTGCTTGAAAACAAGTGTAATTAACTGTCACTGATAAAGGTAGATGTTAGAAATTTGTAAGCAGTGTTTCTTTGTGCCAAGTACTTAAAACTGAAGATTGCACATTAAACAGAAGTATGATATACATCTTGAAATATAATTTCAGGTACTTTTATGATGTGTTTCTAAGCTTTGAACTGTAATTTTTGTATAGGCTTCAAAAATCTTTTATATTGCTATGTTCCAGCAGTCAGTGAGAAATATGCAGGCCTTCAGTGCAAATAAACTGTGCTATAGAATGTGACTGAGCTTAATGTTAACAAACCTGGCATAGTGTATTTGCATCTGAAAATAGTTATTTGATTATTATTTAAATCTTAATGTTCTTTCTGACACTGTGACCCTGATAAACCTTGTAAACTGTCTCCTAGGTTGTACCAGACAGGTCCAGTCAGGTTCCCATCTGTTCTAGGTAGGCACGCTAGGCACATGTTAATGAGGTAATATATAAGTGTGCTCTTGCCTTGAAAATTATGTTTGACAGATAATATTTCAAACTGCTGCAGGAACTTAAGCTGTTACTTCTCATGAAATTGTGCAGGTATTGTGAGAGAAAGCATCTTCATTAAGAATTTTTTCGTGCTGTTTAAAGAGTACACGCACTCTTCTGACACTTACCACTGTTTATTTGTAGCATGCTGCAGTGCTGAAATGCTCTGCAGGACTGATTGCTCTGAAGTGTCATAGGTTGCATTCACGTGTGTCAGACTGGTGACTCCGACATCCTGCAAAAGCAACGTTTATCTCTGCTTAGCTGAGCCACTTAAGCACTTCTCTCATCCACAGACTGACTCTGCTGTACAAAGATGAAAATACTTCTAATTTGAAGGAAATCATTTTAACCCTACAGCTGGTAACACACAAGCTTATAAAATGTGCAGTAGATGGAGGATACTGAAGTTGGTGTCTATGCAGGCAGTTATTCACATTTATGTGGACTGTGACATTTGTTCAGGAGGACTGTTGAACACACATTCAGAGGCTTTAATGCAGCCTTTTTAGCATGTGCAGTGATAAATGGCTGTAGATATGGAATTGTCAGAAAAGTAAGCAGTCTTACTAGAAAGGAGGAAAGCAGAAACTTTCATGCAATATTTGAATTCTGATTACGCTTAGCAAAGGGAGAAGACTGAGAGCATCTCCGCATTGGGCAGTGGAGCGCAACCCAGTATTGTGGGAAGCTCTGCTTGTGTCGTGATGGCCGGAGCACATAAAGGGCAGTGGGTGCAGAATGACAGAATCGATTTGGTTGGAAGAGACCTCTGGGAAGGGACCTGGGCCCCACGCGGGCTGTGCCCAGCTGTGTAAGCTCCCTGGTGCCCTCGGAGCGAAGTACAGCGGCTGCTTTGCTATCTACAGCATTGTATCTTGCTGTTTGCTTGATGCTACCTCAGGTATCTCTGAAGCATTGTGCGAGGTCCTTTTTTTTTTTTCCTTTGTTATTTAGTAACCTGAGGTCAGTTTAATATTTTCTGTCATGTGTCTGCTATTATTTTTATGTTACTAAGATGCTAATATAATTACCAGAGTTATTGTTGAACCTAGCCTACCTGACTTTTCGTGAAAGTCCCCAGTTAAATAATCAACCTTATTCAGTCATGTTAGGTATTTCTCATTAAACTGCAATAATTTCAAAAGTCTTCCAGTAAGTTAGGTGAGACTTTCTCATGAATATATGATAATTGTATTGATGATAGATCATATAAAAAAAACCCTGCTAGCAGGGTTGTTCGCATTTCACTTGTGATGTCGACTAGCTGATATGAAATCTCTTTTCTTTTTATTGCATTATTTCAAGGATGCGGGGAAGTGAGTACTGGGTATAAAATGATGTGAAGACACATAGATCTTGTAAGTTTGAACCAACACAAAGCTTAATGTGATTTTTTTTAATTTTTCAAGCCCCAAATCAGTGCAGATGTTTGAAAGGTTCAAATCTGAGCCTCAGCAATTGCAGATCATATTTATTAATCTCACTATGTAGTTGTGCATTTAAACAATGCTGAAAGAAGTGCTTGTGCGACACAGTTGCAGTATTCTTGTTATGTTTGGCTGCTGCATTGCCAAAACACAGTTTTACTGCAGGTCTGCTTCTTCAACAATGTATGTTAGAAGCCAGAATTTGTATTGTTAAATTAAATGTAGGAAATTCAAGTACATTTCAGTGCAAAACAGTAATTATTTGTTGAGCTGGTCAATTGCTTCAGAAGAAATGAGAACTATATTACCCACAAATTAAAGAGTTGACTCTAGCTTCTTTTGACATGAAGCTGTTTTCATTGTGTAGTTAAATACGTACTGCGATCAACTTGGAAGATGTGGAGCAGCTTTTGTGGCTTATATCACTTGAGTAGCTTCCACTTTGTCTATTGGTATAAGAATAAATCACAAAATGATCTATTAGGAAGCCTGTGAGGCCCAGTATTGCGGTGTTGTTGCTCTGAGTTGTGTGTGATTGTGACAACCATTACTTGGATTTTGCTGCAAGGGAAAAGCATGATTTGCTAATGTTTTCTTTTTTCACTGAAGCATTTCCTATGCTGTATATATTTGATATATTGATAACATATTCTCTGGAATTTCTGTGTTAGGAGAAATTTTCTGAAACTGACACCAGCTTTTGTGGTGGTGTTTGTAGAATCATAGAATCATCTAGGTTGGAAAACACCCCTAAGATCATCGAGTCCAACTGTAAGTGGTTGCAATGATCAGATGAGGGCAATACTAAACCTAGCTTGTTGAATGCAGGCTACATGGATGGGCCATCTTTGCTTTCATCAGCTTTTTTATGTGATCCTTTCAAATCCGGGTTGTGTGAGTTCTGCGCTGCTGTGGTGTACTGCTGAGTTGCTTGGTCCCCATATGCTTTTGTGTAATGTGATCAATATTGACTTGATAAAAATATAAGGAGAGGGAGAATCGAGCAAGTTTAGTAGTTCTGTGAGATGGATAAGGAAGTCTCACCCACACTCTGCTCAGCACTCATTGAGTCAATCGGATCAGTCAGGTCAAAATTGTCTCTTCTCCCCTGCGGGAGCCTGACTTACCCAGTTGTTCAGTGCTTCTGTACCCAGGACAAATGGAGACTGTATTTTGTGCGCATTATTGTCAGTGTCTTAGAACACCAGTTAATAAGGGCATGGAAACAAGTCTGCTACTAATGCCTGTCACTGCCTGCAGCCATCGCTGCAGCGTGTGGACTGGTGAGAAACAGAAGACAGGGTAATCCGAGGAAACAACATAACACAATTGTCCGTTTCCCTTCTTGTCTCATGTTTTCCTTTCTGATTTTAATGACAAAGGCAGTGGGCAGATTCTAGCATTTATTTTGGATTGTCTTTTTTTAATTTTTTTTTTTGTTTTCATTTCTTTCTGACTTCCAAATTGCTGCCATCATTGCCTAGGAGCCCTTGCTGAAAGGGCAAGACCTGTGGACTGTCCTGAGGGTGTTCATAGAACAGCCAGCTAAGTAATTTGTAAAGCAAAGGCTTTAGGTTTGCTCTTCTACAGAATGAAGCATATTAACTGTTTTGGTGCATTTATTTTCCACTAGCTCTGGTAAAGGAGTATATTAAGGTCACTTTTTCTCCCGAGTCTCCCAGCTGGCAGCATAAAATGTTGCTTTACCACCAGAACAGCATTTCTTTTGCTGTCATGTGATGCTGGGAGTTAGCCTTGCTTTTTAGCTGATTGGGTAGAAGGATACCTCAGTGTATTTGGTTTATTGATTTTTGAAAAATACATGTGGTGAAATTAAATGAATAGTTAGATACTAAACGGTTAGGAAGAAATGCCCCTTTAGTGTCTTTTAGGTTAGAATTTGTCAAGACAAATACTTCCCATTTTAAATTCAGCATACCACCACAGACCAAATAGACAATTATTTAAAAAGGTCTTTTTTCTTTGCTAGTTGATTGAGCATGAGTGAAATCTAGATTGACAGTCCTAAAGGCAGAAGTCCTCAACTTGGTTTATACATAGTATAACACTGGCAGTAAGAAGGAAAATTGCCAGTCCCTTGGCAAGGGGCAGGCTGTAAACTCCAGGAGGCCTAGTCTTCAATGACTGGCAGCAAACTTGTAAAATATGGTCAGTTGTTTTTATTAGACTTTGTTACTGGGCCACCACTAGAAGGATTGCTTTATTTTTACAATCTGTTTTAGTGTTAGAGTCTTTATCTTCCTATCTGCATGAACCTTTATGTCTTTGTCATGCATTTTCATCTTTGGTTTTTCACTTTCTGTTTCCCCTTCCCGAGCAAGAAACTTGTGAATATTCTGGTTGGAAACTTACATTTCAGAGTTCTTTGCCACACAAAGTTGGTCACAGAATGTCAATTTTACACATTTCAAGAAAGACTTTATTCTCTTACGCTGATTATTTCTTTTCCAATGTTAGAAGTATCTCTAATTGTGAACTTTAAATAGGACTACAAGCGTGGCCGGCTTGTGCAGCGAGAAAATGTTTAATTTCCAATTAAGTATTGGGGCAGCAGTGCCTTGGGGGCAGAAAGGCAAGAGGGGGGAGGAATTCGTCAGTGATAGTTGCTGACTGGGTGATTATTAGCAATAGGAGATACTGAAAATTAATTAGAGTTTCTGATCTGGAACAGTGTATTATGTTTAATTATGTCTGGAAGTCTGGTATTTTACACTTTTTCTTTTAATTAAAATGTATGAATTTAAGAAGCAAAACTTCTAAATCTTACAGTCTGGGCAGACCAAGAGCAAGAAGAAACTACATTGTCTACATTATGCCATATAAAAAAAAACATCAGTGGTAAAAACTGGGGAAGGTGGAAAAAAGATGGACTTGAATATCTGACCTGTGAGAAATGTTAG
>NW_009612581.1:65092-65479 GCF_000690535.1 Cariama cristata
TTATTGAGGTTGAAAAATGTGGGGGTGCTGGCCACCCCCCCAGCCGATACCTACGTGAGCCGATACGTAGCAGTTCATCCTGTTCTGCGTTGTCATGGGGTCACACTATGCTGTTGATTGTCCCATCTTCAATGTGAAACATAAGTATCAAAGATCCAGTATGCAGAGCATTTAGAATTGTGCAAATGCGGTCCCTGAGTGTCCTGGGAAAGTTCCAGTTGCTGTTCAGCATTGATGAGCTCCAGAGATCTGTGTATCAGCAGTGGATGTAACAATTCCTCAGCTAGATTTTTACAGCATGTTTCAGGTTTAGGAGTGTTACTGAGTAAGATGTTGTGTGAGATAAAGCATACAATTTAAAGCACACAAATTAAAAACAAAAAGGAT
>NW_009612581.1:65498-72775 GCF_000690535.1 Cariama cristata
CACACTTACATTGATGAAAGCGCTACTAAGGTTACTCTAATTACTCCTGATAACAAAATATAGTAATAAAAATGATACCCACTACAGTATGAACTTAAGTGATCAGCCTCGGAGTTACTTCTTACATTTTAATCTATCCTGAAAGGGAGTGATCCACCACTAAGGCGTAGCTGACGGTCATGATAGATGCAGACCATTTCAGCAATTCTCTCTATCTTGACAGCTCTACTCACTCATCTGTGGTGCTCAGACCGCTGGGATATATCTCCCTGGGGTTTGTTTTGTATCTCAGCTGATCTTCTTTCTCACATGACGCTTTTGTTTTATGTTGTGAGAGACTGTGTTTATTCCTCCTCAGAGTCTGGATAGAAATGGCACAAATACAGTAATTCCTCACATAAACTAAGTTCAGCTTGTTCTGTTTTTCTGTTTCTGACCTTCAAGTGACCGAAGGTCTATATTTAGCACAGTTCAGGATTTTAAGTCGAACATAGGTGCTAATACATCTTTCATTCTGCAAAAGGATCCAGAAACAGAGCATGAGGTGGGGTGTAAGCATTTTAGCTCCCTTAATATACCTTGTGGAGTTGGACAGGAAACTGAAGCACGGAGGAGGCAAGCAAATAAAAACTATGAGCAGGTTATGAGGAATGGCTGATGTGCTTGTAGGGTGGCAAGGGGCTTTCTTCACTTGTGGGAAATGCGTGGAAGAGAGCCGTGCACCTGGTAAGCCCTCATGCCCTGGTGCGTTCCAGGGATCTCTGTGCTGCTACTGAAGTCTCTGCACTATTATTTTCTTTATATCCCTCTCCCTGGGATCATGAAGTGCCATTCTTAATTGCAGGTACATAAGAGTAGTTTAATATACTCCATAAAGGCATTACACTGATAAAACTTGTGTTGGATTAAAAGCCTACGTGTTAATGGAATATGTAGGAAGAGAATAAATGCCTGAGAACAAAAGTAAGATCCTCCTGGATGGGTGGCAGTGAATTGATAGTTTTGTTCTGTTCAGAGTCACTCTCGGGGTTTGGCTTAGGCATAGGCAGTCTGCTTGTGCATGTCTGGAGACCAGGGCAGGCATATGGAAATAAAAGGTTATTGTTTCAAAGTGAAAGTATTGTTTTGTAGATGACTACTGAAAAATAAGTAAAGCTAAGATTTGTAAACTCTGGATTTTAGCAATAATGGCATAAACTGTAACCTTAAGACCTTACTGGCTTCCTGTGTTGTCTTGGTTTAAGTTGCAGAGTATCACAGGACAGTGAATAGCAGTTCAGAAGCTTGTGGGGAAAAAAGGACAGAAACCCATCTGAATTTGAGTGTGACATGTTTATAGAATGCAGTGGTTTCTACATCCTCCTGTTGCACCAATCACCTAAAGAGTAAGGTCTTGGGAATCAGAAATTGGAGCTAGAGAAGGTTTTTTAAATGAGATTCTTGCAATTGTTGAAAATATCTTCATGGGTCTGGGCTTTGGTTTAGATTCCTTCTTGTCACCTTTACCAGTGCACAATGTCTTCATGTTGGGTATTTCTAGCAATTGTAAATAGGGAATAATTTATTATTGCTTGTTCTTACATAGCAAAATTGTGCCTCAAGCACAAAAATTGGTAGAAAAACTTACAAATGGTTGTGACAGCACCACCCGCTGTAGAACAACAGATGTGTCTTTTTTAAAAACTCAATTATTGTATCCTACAGTGCCTTAAATGGGTTACAGCAAGGTTAAAACCTTGTCTTGTGGAATGTCCATAATTCACAGCTTTCTTATAATAATATCATGTCAGTAGAGAAATTATTCCAATTTGTAACATCTGAGTCTTGGACATGTTTACAGAACTCCTTTCTATCTCTTTTTATTATCAGAAAGTCGGGTGCAATTAAAACAATACCTTATCTGAAGGTGTTGTTAATGAGTTAATTAGTACGAGGAACATAAAGGTAGATCTAGTAGCCAGAGTTGTAGTGCAGGAATATATCAGTTTTATATTACCTTGTTGTAACTGTAGTTTTCTTGGTTGTTTTGGTTTGGTTTTGTTTTTTCCTTTCTTGATTAGAAGTACTGCTCAGTCTGATGGAACTTTCAAGTAGAACTATGCTTTTTCTCTCCTGTTTTTGCAATACCTGTTTTGCTTAATCATCCATTATGGTGGTTTTACATGTTAGTAGTCATGTTTAGTGGAGATTATAACATCCAAAGAATTGAATATTTATTACATTTCCCTATGAACATATTTTTGCCTTGAAAATTTACTTAGGTATTGCTGCATGCTGATACACATGAACTGGAAAGATTGATTTTTTTTTTTTTTTTGAAAGACTGCAGCATTTTTTTGATGGTGATAAGTTGCTTATGGAATTGAAAAAGAATAGGAGACTTCTGTTGTCAGCATGACAGTAATCTTAAAAAGCAATCTTTGCCAACAAATGATGCTGTAGAAAGAAAACTTTGCACTCAGTAGGCTTCCTCATTACTGCAACTTCTGCATAAAACAAACAAGTACAGAGAGCTTTGTTATGAAAGGTCGAGTGCTTCTGAACTTTGAGGCAGGGACTTGCAACATAAAAGTGTGTTGCCTTGTTTGGGAGGTATGTTGGTGGCTGCCCTGAATAAGAACTCTTTACGTTTGGCATTGGAAAAAACATGTATGCTCAGTGTCTGCTGCTTATATTTTAGCAGCCTGTTTCGCGAAGGTTTTACAGGCATCTTGATTTCTGACATTTGTTATCCTGTGAACACTTTGAGTAAAGTTCTTTGTTGTGGTGGTTGGAATGACCATTGAGCAAAGTCTGTTGAGGTCTATGAGTTATTGATCCTTGTAGGTCTAAGTAGTCTCTAAATGCAGTATACTTCCTGGGAATGTTGATACTTCTATACATCAAAATGTAGAGTGCTTCTTTCAGCAGTTAACTGTGCCACAGCTGCTATGGGTTTCTTTTGAGGCTTTGAAATTCAGGGAGGGCCTTTGCAGTGGATTGGTGAGGATGGATCTAGGTCTGTGCCAGGGTGTTACTTGATTAGAGGGTAGTACTGAGAGCATGGTGTGAAAAAGCTAGGAGATAGCATAGTAGGTCACCATTCAAAATACTGAAAATGCCTCATTAATCTTAACAATTAATATATTAATGATGATTTATGGGGGTTTTGTGAAGACTTTCACTCGGAGTTCTCTAGAAAGAATTATATGACCTTATGGATTAGAGTAATCATCCACTTGAAATACTATAATAGCCTAAGAACTCTTAGAAGCTGATTACAGGGAATTTTTCTGTACAACTGGGGCTTCTCATTTTGAAGTAGCATAGAAAGTGCGGTGGTATTGGTCTGTTGCTTGATTGGGAGGTGAGGGTGAGCTGCTACTGCGATGCAGCTGAGGGAAAGGTGAGGTATTTTTACTAGAAGCAAAGAAGCTTTAATATTGTACAAGAAATCATGTTAGACCTCATTGGAGATAGTGTGTATAGTTCTGTCATGTCTGTTCCAAAAAGATTGTTTTAAACTGGGAACACGTTCAGTGATGACTGGAAGGGTGTGTGCAGGAACGCAGAATCTGTCTGATAAAAATGGATTAGAGTTCCTTTGAAGGGGGAATAGCCTTGGGACGGGAAAGGGCAGAGGTGGGCTGCAAGGATTTGGTAATTTCTTACACTGCTGCAGTTGGAGCAGCACTTCTGAGCAAAACTTTACATGCTCTGCTTCACTGTTAGCTGTCTGTGTATGAATGAGAGGAGGCGATTATAATGAAAAGTCACCATGGTGATGTTTATGGAAAATGTTTATGGGTAAGGTCTTAGTGGTTTACTACTACTGTGTGCACCTGAAAGAGAAGCGGGACATCATCTGCATGAAGGATGGTATCTGCCGCGTCCCCTGTCACCGCAGAAGGAATGAAACCGACTGTGGTGCTGCCCTGCTTGTTGGCAATATTTGGGATGGTTTGGGGATGGGAATGATTTCTGGTCCTGTTCATAGGCACTGTGACCAGATCCAGCCCTATGCTTGTAAGTTCTCCATGACTGGTATGTGGTATTTTCTACTTGATGACAAATAAGGCGGTGAGCTGATGGATCTGCCATACCAAGACAATGCCAAGTATCTTATCAGGCCATGAACACAATTCCAAAACACAGGGAAGAAACAGTTTTCGGACAGTGATAAGTTATGATGTGTATTTACTAGGTCAAGGTCTTTTGCTAATAAGGAGGTGCAAAATGGCAAGTGCTTTTTAGGTGAACTGTGCTACTTTAAGGTGTTAAGACAACATAATAAAGATGTGGTTTGCATTTCAATGAAAAAGTTTGAAAAGATAAAATCTCTATGTATGTTTAATAATTGAAGAAAAAAATCTAGCCTAACAGTTAAATGCATTGAACCAAAAATGTGAATGAAACTATGTGGGGGGAGCAGTCAATGAAGAGATGAGAACATTTATATCTTGTTTCAGACATAAACTAAAAGTTCAGAGAAACAAAAGGGTTGTTTTCATGGCACAAATAACTGTGTGGATGAGGTAGCATGATGATGCATGCAACAGAAATCTGACTCCCTTCTGAGAACATATTCCATGTGTTAACTTAGATGTGATCGATATGATGGTAATTGTGGTTTAAGATGCTAGTTTATCTTGCTGTTTTACATGGCTGTCATGGGTCGTGTGTCTGGTATGTACATGAATCTCAGTATGTGAGTAGATACATGAAAAAGCAAGGAAAAAAAAACCCAAGGAAAAAAAAACCCAAGGAAAAAAAATATACAAGAAAATGCTTACTCTATTCTTTCATTGAAAGAAAACTCTCATTGGAAAAAAAGCCTCACTTCATCTACTGATAAAGTGCAGCTGTTAACACACAATGTCATATGCAACAGTCTTTAAAGACAGAAATGAGCAAAAGTGGCGTAACTGAGGCAGAGCTGAAAAAGCCAACCAAACAAAACATCCCCCCGCACCCATCCTGTTCTTATCTGAAGAAAATACTGACTGTGTAGATTAAATCGATGCTTGTCCATGGCTATGTTTATTCTGAACTATGTAAAGAGAAGCTAAAACCGGAAATCAAAGTCAGTGGCCTGATCTGAATGAGGAAAAATGAAATTCATGCAGTAAAAGTTACTGAAAAAAATTCAGATCTCACCAGCGCATATGCAAATGTTTAGAAATCAATACAGCTCAAGCCAGAGCAGTAAATAAAGATGAGCACTGCAGTCAGCTCCTGTATCATTTAAGCATCTGGTCTACTACAGTTAATGCCAAATTTAGTTCATGTAAAATAGATGTAAATGAATGTCTGTTGCAAAAGAGACTAAAAAGTGAATATCTGCTAAATGGAATGTTGCTGCGGCAGAGTGACAAGAAAAGAGATTTCAGCAGAAAGAGATTTGTGCAGAAATCCCAAAAGCCAATAGCATTTTCTGCAGCTGCAGTTGGGTTAACAAACAGGATTCCAGCATCTTTTTGGAAGAAATGCAGTCAATGTCTCAGGAAAATGCATTTTTGCTATTTAAGAGACTGTCTGAGCCATATCTATTGTATTTTATCTAATTCCAGTCAGCATTCTAAAGATGCAATTTCTCTTCCAGAGCTAAAAGCACACTAACAGAGTATCTAAGAGAGAGATTTTTCCTTTCTGCTTCACACAATGTCATGTCAGCTCTAACATGGATCTGGGCAGAAGGGGTATGAGCGCTTGAGTGCATGGTGCTCTCAAGCAGATGGGCAGGCAAGCAGCAGAAAAAGCAGAGCTGAGCCAGGAGACAAAAGGGAATTGTCCAGTACCTGTAAAGACCATAGAACATTCCTCCTGTCCTCTCCTCTCCTCTCCTTCCTCCCCACCGCCAACCCTGCAAAGAGGTGGTGTGTGAAAGCTAAGTTGCAGTATCTTGCCTACCCATTTTGAACTACCATGTCAGATTTTAAGTACTTCCACTATTAGAGACTGAAATTCTCAGAAATACAGCAGTGCACTTTCTAGTGAGTGCATCACAACCATATCCTATTATTTTTTCCTCCTGATCAAGATGTTCATATCTGTTCTTGTGATACCAAATGAACCAGGCAGTGTAGATCTTGATGTGAATGCACGATGGATCGCACATGGGAGACAGCAAACCCTGGGCATTGCCTATACACTAATAGCTTCTTGCATTTCCAGGTGTAATTTTCTCAAAAGATTCAAACATAGTCCAGGCTAGACAAACCATAGAAGTGAAATGTAGAAGTTCTTCAGACACCCGTTCAGTAACGATGCCTTGCAAAAAAGTATTAGGCTCAGTGATTATACACTCCTTTATTTCACTTCCATTCTGTGGCAGTAAGATGCAGCTTTATGTCCATCCGGACCATTTCTGAAGCCTTCCATGTACTTTCTGTACTACTTGGATAAAGAAAATGTAGCTCCCTGAAAGACTTCAGAGCAGTAAATGAGTAGGACCATTGGAAAACAAACAAACTGCTCCATTTTTGAAGCCCCTTTTTAATAAACTTGTTGATCATCTTGTTCAATACCAAGATTGAAGACTTCTGCTGGGGAGATGGTGCCTGTCCAGAAGTGTTGCTGGATATTTTGGTCTTGGAGAGGAACTGAGGCATTTCGTCAGTGCTCCTCTCGTTTTCATAGCAGCTGGTAACCTTGACAGAAACACCAAGAAGATGATGTGCTCTAAATTTGTTGAAACTTCTTTAGTTAATGAATGTCCCAGAGTTGCCCTTCCGGTCTCTCTTCAGCTCCTGCATCTTCCAGGTTTGGAATCGTTGCTGCAGCCAGGCTTTTAGTTCATGCTTCTGCTGACAGTGTGTATTGACTTGCTCAGGCAGCAGCTGCGTCCTGGAGGAAAGGAAATCCTCCTTTAAATGAGGTTAGTCCCTATTAGAAAGACTTACCTGTTGAAATAAGGTCAGAGTGGAAGTAGCAGAAGAGGTTCTGAGTACAGATGGACCAGACTAGTTAGAACTAGTTGAGCTGTGGTTTGTGACTGCTTTCCTACTTTTAAACGGTTATATCAGAATACCAGCCTAGATCTATACCAGTTTGTGCTCTGCTTTACTCTCACTGAGCCTTTTGTTCAGCTTCATTAAAGTTCATCTTGCTGTCAGTTTTTGTTTGTTTGTTTCAGTATGTTAGGGACCATTTCATATTCTCCAGTACTAAGAGAATTTACTTCTGTTTAATTCCTCAGTTTAATTCTTCTGAGGCTTATGTATTTTGACCCTGAGAAGACAACCTCTGAACAGTCTAAGCTATCATGCTGTATGCCCTCTTCACCTATCCACAGGAAT
>NW_009612581.1:72806-99099 GCF_000690535.1 Cariama cristata
AATGCCTGTGGATAGGTGACTTTATGTGCAAGGTGCCCTCCTGGTTACCAACAGATATGTGTCACGTACTGCGGCAGGCAGGCAAGGCTAGTCTAGGTGTGACCTTAAAAGGCCTTAAAAAGCAGGTTTCTGTGTAAGCCTTTCTTTTTTTTGCTGGTAATGATTCTTCTCTAATGGCTCGTCATTTTTTTGGTTTCTCAGGTCTTCTAGGAGAGAATAAGCTGGACTGTAGACTTTTGTAGATGATATTTAGCCTTCCTCCATTCAACTTAAATATTTCGTTGTTCATATCTCACTTGAAACTTAATTTAGAGGTTAAATTTTGTCCATCAGTGATACATGTACTTATCAAAGCTGCAGTAGGCTTTGGGGAAAAGCTATGATGCATATTATAAATATATGATGTTAGCTTTATTGCAGGACTGTACCACTCAAATTGTCACCCCTTACATCTGTGGCTGTCATTAAATGTGCAAAAGGCCAAGCTGTAACTAAATAGTACTGTATCTGTGTTGGGGATGTGCCAGTGGCGTAAATGGGGAAGACAACAGCATGTAATAGCCTTCTGGACTTGAAAGCATTATGCCTTAGACTGCTCTGCCAACTCAGATGCATATTTGGGAGAGCAGTTGTTGGAGTTTCAGTCATTGAAGCTGATATTTCTTATTTTCACCAGACCTGCAGAATGTTCTTTTTCAGTTACTAGTAGTTTATCCGCACTGACAGTTTATAGAGTTCTACGTGTAACATCTTTGCTACAAAATGTCTTAAAGAGCTGTGGTCACTAGAGTGAAGGATCAATTTTTAAGTGCTAGAAGTAGTGGGATGGTATGTTTACCCACAATTTTACAAGTGAAGTCCTTTTGTAACATGTACTGTTGAGAATTATAATTCTAAACTAAAACAGGACCATTGTTTTATATCTATTCTGGCACCTTTTAGTCATCAGAATCTGCTTTCAGACGTACTTTACTCTTACGCACATCATATGCATAATGATGCAGTGACTTTCTCCTTGGTGTCTTTTCCAAAGATAACTGCTTTTTCTTTTAATATCTGTACAGTTTTAGGTATTGCGGGTTAGTTCTTCCCCGTTTGGGTTTCTTCTGCCTTTCGAAGTCAGCAGACACTTCTCTTTAATTTTCAAAATTTAGATATTAAAAGACGTGGCCAGAATTCCCGTGTAGCCAACAGTATCCCCTTTTTCTAGTGGTTTGCTGTCAATCAGATTTTAAGCATCTAGGGGTGCTCTCATTTTTCTGTGTGTATTTTCAGTTTCTCACTCTTCCACACTTTCACACATCCCAACTTCTTTTGTTTCATTTGCTGTCTTCTTCCTCTGCTCCTTTCTGCTTTGTGTTACTTCCTGAAACTTTTGGAAAAGAGAAATACATCTGTCTTCTCTTGCATGGAGTTTGAGCAAAGCTCCAAGCTTCCTGCTGGAGATTGTCACTCCTCTTGAAGCCCAGCTGGCATTCCTTTTCTTCAGAAATAGCTCAAGAGATTGCATTCAAAATGCTATTCAAAGAGGTCCTTTGGCCATTTCTCACTTGGGTCTGGGGTGCTTTCTCCTCTCGCGTCTAATTTAGCGTGTGCTTACCAAGCAGAGCTCTATTCAGCCCCATCCGTTGCGACACCTGCCAGTGCTGATGGACCTTTTTCAGCAACAGAGAAGAAAGATGGAATCAGTGTCTTACTGCCAGCCAAGGACTTCCACAATCCATTTAGATAAAGGAAAATCTTTCTAATGAGGATTGATTCCTTCTTGTTCCTTTAGGTGTGTTCTTCCTTTTGTGTGCAGTAACTCACTGCCTGAACGATAGGTCAGCAGACTTCCATTTTTAAGATAAAGATTTAGATTGAATTTGTAGCTCAGTATTGCAGCTCGGTTGCTCTCACGATATTATCATTACTTTGCCACAGTTATGGTTTTTGTATAGATTAGCAGCAGCTTTTACAGACAGGCTGAACTTCATAGAAGCCTAACTTAAAATGCGCAGAATGAGAAAAATGCCTCTCTTGTAAGGCTCCTGCTGAGCTGATAACGGTCTACAGGAAGACATCTATTTAAACAGAAATAAACATGCCTTAGGATGCTTGGATCCTATTTTCAGCTTTATTAAGCTATTTTCAGCTTTATTAAGAATGCTGTGTTTAATTTTTCCAGCATTTCCAGCCCCATTAATTTAGTTTACACTGCATTTGGATCAATTAGTGCACTTGATGATAATGCACTATTTGCCTCTGCCTATTTGAAACAAGAGAAACAACAGGATGGGTTTTCAGTGTATTAAAGAATCTGGAGTTCCTCCAAAGACTCTGATTAGTCCAAATGGCAAATCTCAGAGGCTGGCCAAGTGGAAACCGAAATTCCATGTGAGTAACTATCCAGTGGATCTATTTTCTCACTCCAATGGCTTCTCAAACCAATTCTTCTCGTGATATCTTGGCTTTAGGATTTTTCTCCCCCAGTATGCGTATTCTCATGAAGACTGTACTTAACAGGAATGCACACAAGTTGTTAATAATAGAGGTGGAGCCACAGAACGTTCGGCAAAAAAGATGAGGGGGAAAAAAAAAAAGAAAAAGGCTGCTTCAAAACTGCAAGGATTTAGAAAGGCTTCCTGATATGATGGCAATGCTGGTATAAACCAGTTGAGATCACATTCAGCTTTCCTTTCATCAGTAAGCATCTTTACATGTTCTTCTTGGAGATTAAAACACCCAGGGGTTAGGGCAGTAGAGAAGGCAACCACTCCCAACCTGGGCTGCGTGATTGTACTTGGCACGTAATCGAAATACGTTAGCATTAGCATATTAAAGATAGATTTCTACTTCATTGGATCTCTGCAACCTGTTGGGTGTCATAAAAGGGGGTCAAAGTTGCTCTACATTTACATGTTTCATTTTTGTTTTAGAGAAGTGCTGGCTATACAAAGCGTATGTAAGACATTAATTTTATTACAACACTTTTCAAATACAATAGGGTATATTTAGTATTGTTTCAGGTCCTAATACCAACTGTTCCTGCCCTCTGCTCAAGAGTATTGGCAGCATCGAATTGTAGTTATTAATGTAAAGCAATGCTTGCTATAGTTTTATTTGGGACGTATACACTACTGAAGTACCAAGGTGCAGTATGTGAATTTTATCTGCCAGAGAATATGATTAAGATGATTCAGCTTGGAGAAACTACCTTTATTTATCTTTGCTACAAAATTGTTTTGGAGGTTGTTATATTCTGTTATTACACTGTGGTCTTTTGCTTTTTCATGAGCGAATAGTATCACATTTTACCTGGATGTTTTGTGTGTTTATTGTTCCTGTGGGATACTTTGTTTATTTGTCTTGACTCTGGTCTGTCACAACATTTTTAGTTTGATGCAGATTACTTACTAGTTTGCACATGGTGAGTCTTGTAATCTCATTTGCTTCACCAAACTTCATATGGAGCTCTGAGAAACATTCCCATTTCACTGAAGTACCTCCTCACTGGCACAATACAGATAAAGGTAGATACAAGTCACTGTAAAAATTGTATTGTGATGCTGATTTGTTGATTTATTCAACAATAACAAAATATAAAGCGATAGGTGAATGACCTAGGCTGAATTCCCTTAAGTAGCTAACTGATGTAGAGGCATCTTATTCCTTGATGCTTCTTTTGGAAACAACAAAAATCAGTTCTTCCTTAAGTATCTTTGTTCGGCTTCGTAATGTCTTAAATGTGTGTTTAAAATGACCCGATACTGGTCAATTAAGTAAATATGGTTGTGGATCCTGAAAAAGCAGAGCTTTTTACTGGAAATAGCAAAATCCTGGTGTTATTTGTATCTGGTACTCCACTGCAAGAAATGCACTGTCTTTATCTTACCCTATAGTTTCTGATGTTCTGCCAAGTCCCTACAGCTTGAGAATTACTGTGCTGGCTAATGTGCCATATAGACCACAATTCGCAAGGTTTATTTTAGATAGATATAATAGTCTGTGGCAGTACGCTACAGCCATGGCAGTCTGAGGAATCTTGCCCTGTTGCTGACACTAACTATTTTGGGGATAAATAGATGACTTCAGACTCTGGGTTGCCTTTCAGAACAGAAAAACCACAAACCCATCGGGCTGTGTACTCCTGCGCCGTAGATTTCTCTCTGTCAAGGTTTGCTGCCACTGTCCGTTACTTTCCTTAAGGCCCTTTGGTGCCTGTACGATCTCCAGAACTCTCGCTTCGTGACATGTCAGCTCCTGAAATCTTGACGTGTCAACTGTAGTGCTCACGAGAATGATCCTCATTTTAACTAGGAGCTTGCTTTCTGCCCAGTGTATGTTTTTATTTAAAGTTTTCTGTTTAGGTAACAACAGGACACCATTTTTCCTGATACTAACCGGCAACAGTAACATTTGTTTGCTATTAATGTTTGATTATATATGCTATAAGAGAT
Source organism: Cariama cristata (assembly GCF_000690535.1). NCBI lineage: Eukaryota > Metazoa > Chordata > Aves > Cariamiformes > Cariamidae > Cariama > Cariama cristata. Next base: position 77,246 of record NW_009612581.1, read on the forward strand.
TTATTTCCTTTTGTTGTGCAGTATTACTCATAATATTGAACACAGTAATTTTACTGAGATATTTTTTTGGGGAAAAAAAAGAGAACAGCAACAACATAACGATATTGTGCATAAAGTTTCACAAAGCTCTTCAGAGACAATCTTTTCCCCACAATTTGACTTGTTTTGTCAGTGTACATTAGAGATGACCACTTGATTGCTGCTCAGTAAACCATACTTTTTTTTTAAAAGGTCAAACCTTATTTGACTCAAAAAGAGTCTTTAAACAGACATGACTTCAGTACTTAGCCAGTAGAATCAGGCAGTAGAATGTTTAAGTACTTGCAGTGATGCCTCTTTGATTTTTATTTTCTACTTGGTATTATTAGGTATGTTTTCAGCTTAGCACACGTGTCATTGGAAACGTGAATGCCTTCAAAATAAACAAAACTGTTGTGTCTGATATACGTCTCCATGCTACACATCTGTATCTCGTTCTTGGCTTGAGTAATATGCTTTGGTGTGAAGTGAACTGTCATTTAGAATTATGCTTAGGGTACGCTAATTTCCAGTGAGATATACGAAGACTAGATACTCCGTGAGAGAGTGTACTACAGTGTATTATGTTTATGACGATTTTATGAATCATGGTGTAGCATTGCTGTATTTCTCATACCTGATGAATGACACTTTAGTATGGACATGAGTACCAAAATATTGTGCCATTGCATTGCAAAGTACATTCTCCTTTAGCATCTTTTACATTGGATAGATAAAATAAACATCACCTGAAGTAGTTTCCTTTCTAGTCCAGGTTCTGATTGCTCGCAGTGTTCAAATATTTGAAGGTGTCTTTGCATCAGTGCATCAATCCAATAATTGTCTTTCCATCTTCACATATTTCCTCTGTAGCTATCTGTTGATGCTTGAACCCCAGTATTTTAGGCAAGTTAATTCTCACAGAAGTCACTCCTCCTAATTGTGACTTGTTTCAAAGAACACATGCTTTGTGGAGCTCATTTGCTTGTTCTTTTAAGGTGATACTTGTAGATTCAACGAATATGTTTTTGGAAACTATTTTTAGAACAAAGATTTTAGTGAAACTTACCAAAGCTCTAGTAAGCTGCATTGAAGGGCATGACATGAGGGGATTAAAATTGTTTGTGTTTTATAAAGTCAGGAGCTCATCATCTGCCAGAGCTGCTGTTACCAGATTGCAAAAACCCTCGGTATGAGGAGACTTGAGAACAGAAATGTGCACGTGCAGAAAAAGAATCACTGTTTTCAAAACTGCCTCGTTCTCCTTTGTAGAAGCCAGTCACAGCAGGCAGCTAGAAAAGCTAACAATTAAATGAATCTTACCTTCTTTCATGTCACAACTTATGTAGGGAAGAATTTCCACAAATCAGGTCATATAACTGTGACACTGTCTTCTTCCAGATCACTTCCTAAGCCTCATTGTTCGAACTATGTCTGCCCAGGACTGCGCAGTGGTACGACTGCTGGGTGTCTGTAGTGAATCCCCAAAGCCATTCATCTCAAAGAACTGTGAAACATACACATATGGTTTTCCCTGGATTTAGTCAGGGAATATTGCAATTAAATTATGTTCTCTGTTCTAAAATTTACCAACATAGAGCAAAATTTAATTTTTTTTGTCAGGACATGATTAAATAGGCTGTTTAACCCAAATTTGGGAAGGAGTCTAACCTCTCCCAAGCAAAGGCTGAATTTCACTTTGTGGACATTTTTTTACTACTATTATTTATTTATTTAGTAATTTCTTATCTACAAACACTCTTGTAATTCTGACACACTTCAGGGTGCAAGCTGGGACCCTTTTTGTGCGTAACCACCAAATGTATGTAAGAATATATATGGGATGCACACGATTAAGCCTGCTAAGAGGAGGCAAAGCTATTTGTTGTTATTCAGGGAAGGATGATGTTATGAGCAAGTAGAAGTGTGTGCTACAACAACAAAAATAAAGCCATAGCTTTACTAGTTCCCCACACAGCATTTAATGGGGCTGAAGCAGTTTAGTCATGATATCAGGGAACTGATACATCTGTTAAGAGAAATGCATTTTATGCACCATAAAATTAAATGTTGCATTGCCAAGCAATATAGCAAGTATTCGTGTAGTCAATTTTTGCAAACTAAACATTGTAACATGATATCCTAAGAAGGTAGTACTGGAAATCTGTTTTGAAAACATACTCTATCAGGAACACACACTGTATTTGGTGGAAGGATTACAGCTGCCATTTATGGTGCTTTATTTCTTCTACATTAAGAATATACTGTGTACCGTTAGTAGACTAAGGCATAAGAAGGATATTTCACATTTATGTTGAACCTTATTGTTCTAAATGGATCCAAAGTACTAACAAAATCTATACGGCATATGCTCTGTGGCACTACTGAAGCACTATTATCAGGTTGTGAGGCAAACACACACTTAGCTGGGATGTTTTGCATGCATTGGGGAACAAAATTTTGGCCAGACACACCGAGCTTTAAGGACTGCACTTTTGAAAAGTTCCAGCACCTTTAAGGCACGCTCAAGCCAATTGTAGGGATTTTTCATTACTTTGATTTCTTGAAGCACATAAGATTGTGATGGAGCCCATATGGCAAAATAGAGAGTGCACTGACGCAGAATCATTGAAGTGAGATTTGTGACCAAGGTGGCATTGCTCTGTAAGAAGCAACCAAGGATCTATATTTCATCTTCCCTTCCCTTTACCGGTCCCCAACATGTTTGAGTTCTCTATAGAAAAAATAGCAGAGAGAGGGAACGGGTGGCAGGAACTTAAGTCAACATTGTGCATACTTTCTAGATATTAACTAAAATGTTTGTGTGATTATGTGTGTATGAAAGGACACAAGTAAGCAGTATGGTCTTACAAATTGTGACAGTGATGTACTCCTTAGAGTCTTGTAGCTTAAGAATTTAGGGGGAAAATTCTTAGACTCTGTGTAAATTGATACAGATTTACTAATTGACACTAGCAGAGAGTGTGGCCCCTTGGGTTTCTAAAATGCTCTTGGCTCAGTCAAAGATTATACACACAAAGATTATATTTGCTTTTCTGCTCTTACTTGTTAAACGCATTCATTATTAAATTGTATTTCTGTAGTTAACTCTCTTCTGAGAAAGTGCCTAGCAGGTTCAGGTTCTTAATGCGTCTTCCTCACTGGGGGGTTGTAAGGCTTAATTGTTCATAATGTGTAAAAGCTTGAGATGAAAGGATTTATGTAAAAGCAACATATTATGATGATTATAAGCTGATGGTGATGCATATCACACCTGCTGTCACACCAGCTTGAGCAAAAGCAATGTCTGCCTTTAAACTGAAATTTCTGTGTAATGGTGAGAACAATATCACTTTTCAGTGCTGCTTTTATTCCTGATGAAAAATCTGGTGGCTCTCTCTTGGATAAGTCAAAATATTTAAGTTTATTCTCTTTTCTTCTGGATGAGCCTTGCACTTCAGAATAAAACTTACTTGGTGAGATTATTTTAGGTAAATTCAAGTGTTGAGTTGAACATGTCTTTTGCCACTGAGAAAATTAAAATAATTGCTAATTTTTTTTTTTTTGAGAAAACTCTGCTTTTGTCGTAATATTTTAGCTACTGAAAACCTTCCTGATTTAAAATGCAGATAAGAACTGGGATTTATTGTGTCTTGTTAATAGTTATTTGCATTCTCTTTTTAATCCAACAAATGCAAAGGTCAGAAGAACTGCAGAAGTTATCCAGACCTAAGAGAATCCATTATTTAGTGTAGTATGTTTTAGCAGTGTGTTTGAATCTCTCTTCCCCCACCTCTCCGACCCCCCCTTCATTGTTTTCTTTGTTATTTTTTCTTTCCCTTATATAAACTTGATTTGAATGAGACAGAATGCCCTGGGGCATTGCCCATGGGATATAGGGCTTTTCATCTCTTGATTGCCTTCTTGGCAGCATCTTTAGTGAATTCAAACCTTTATCTGTTAGAGACTGCAGGGTAAGCTAGGTTCTGTGAATTGAGATTAAAACTCTTAATTCTGTTCCTTAATGGGGAAACGTCTATATCTAGCATGGCATCTTTCTTGATAAGGACTGAAGGCTGGATGGGTATTGTGAATGAGCCCTGAAAGATTCACCTGCTGAAGTCTTTCCCGTTGTGTAGTTGGAGGACTCTGATCTCTGGCACTGACAATTCCCTTCCTTCTGGTGTTGGTCAATAGAATGCAATCGTGCTTTGAAAAAGGCATTTTATTTTGGGTGGAGTGTCTTGGCAGAATGAGCGAGATATAAAAGATGATGCAAAAGCACAGTTGAAAATGTTTTCAGAGATACCACTGTAGCTGTTACTTGCAGTGTACCAGAAGTGTAATGTTAAGACAATGAGAGAGAACACCTAAATTTTAGTGTCCTTGTTTAAAGATACTCTGCTTAAGGTCTCTTAATGTCTTTGTAGGTTCCTTGCAGTTTTATTTCCTATTTCCTTCTTCTCCCTCCCAGTAATGTCATCTTCAAATAGCTAAATGCCATCAATAATTCCTTGCTTTGCTATTGTGAATTTTGTGCAGCTATTAAAACAAGTGTTTTTGTTTTTTTTTTTTCAGTTTCGATTGTTAATCTTGCAATAAGGTACCAGTAACCTTCAAAACATGCTTGTTTCCAGCCATGGCTAAAAATGCTTTCTTAAAGTTTCTTTACGATGTCAAAAGAATAGTGTTCCTCATATAGACAATTACCATAAAATAATGTTTTATTGCCCTTTGAGAGTTGGGGTTTTTTTTACAGCTTATTCAACATTCTGGTGTTTTTTAATAATACAGGATTATTTGAGGATGCTAGGTAGCTTTTCGTTAAGCAATACAGAGTAAATCTCTCACATTGAGATGGAATGTTTCTTGCATGTAAATAGACTTGTGTTTTATTGGTGAAGATGCCTATCCGCATCTTCAAATGCCTGTTTGCTACAGCGCAAAGCAAGAAGAGTGAATTTAGACTGTATACTGTTACATTAGGGTATAATGCAGCTGGTCTTGTGCAGAACATGTCTATGGAGTGTGTTTGTATGGACTGGAAGGCTAAGATCAGAGAACTGTAAAACACACACAGCTAGAAAACTGTTTTTATGTTGTCTGAATATTCCATATGCTGTACTGAGGTCGAACAGGCCTAAGATTGCATCCACTGTTTATTGAATTCAGGTTTTATTTCAATGAGTTTAACGGGATATGAATCAAGGGCTTTCTAAAGTTGTGATAAGGCAAGGGAAAATGCTTCTGTTGTGCTTCTGGAACATGCGTCTTTATCCTTAAATTAAGATTGATTAAGCGTAACTGATTTCTAAATAAAGTGTGAGCCACAGTATCACGATCAAAGTGGAAGCAGGTCAGAAATTTCACGTCTTCTTGCTTTGTAATGATTGCACTTTTTAGTAAAGTTTTTGATAACTTCACTGAACTTAAAATACATAAAATTATAAATTATGTGTTATGTTTGTAAATATAAATTATTCTATACCCATTTGTTAAAAAGAAAATGGGAATATAATAAGCACATTGATGTGGTGCAAAGGAAAACTCCAATAATATGATATGTCATGTCATTTCTCCAACTAAATTTCAGTTTGGTTTTACAGTTTTAACTGTTGACTTGAATTTTGAAAGATGATGTTCAATTGGTTTGTGGAAGAAGTATTCTGCCCCATTTTGTCATGCTTAGTATTAGCTTACTAGACAGACAGCTGCAGTTGACTTAAAATGGTGCACTAAAAATATTGAAGAGTCTAGCCTTGAGGAAGCAGGGCAGTAAAATGGCAACAAGAATATTTATTTAGCACAGAATCATCTTGGGGACGTGAGAGATGCTTTCAAAAGTGTAATATATCACAGGACAAATTTTATTATATTACTTTTGTCTCTTACTGCTTCTATTGATCTTTTTCATATACATTTTAGAAAATTGTCACATATCTGTCCTCAGAGTCATAAAATAAGCTTGACATCAATAAGTGTTTCATATATGTCATTTTACCAATCAAGTAGAATGGACAGATTCTGTCCATTCTGTAGGCTTTCTGAATTAATTTAATGAAATATGGCTTGTTTATTAGAAAAGACTTCAGGTGAAAATGTATTGACCAAGGTAGATAACTTACCCATTCAAAAGTAAGTTCTGTTATTGGGGTAATACAGAGGAAATTATTAGTATTTATCACTGTGATTCATTGTACTAATTTTAAGGAGCTGATGTTTCATTTTTCAAAAAAAATCCAGCATCTCCAGCCAAAGAGCCCACCCTGAAAGCGTCCAGATGAACGGCCTGCTTCTTGTATACAAATGGCCCCAGCTTGATTACACATCAGTCAAGCAAAACACCAAGCACCAGGAGAATTTAACATCATATAACAGCAAAGAAAGCGCCCACTGCTAAGAGTTCAGTGCCTTCTGAGAGATATACTCAGCCTTCCAAATTCACCTTAATCTTAATTTTGCAAGTGCTGTGTGACAGAGCACTGGGTGCTTGAAAAGATTCACTGCTACATCAGTTAAAATAGCCTAGTGACAAACTCTACAATATTAGTTCACCACTTTGATAAATACTGTATAGTATGCAAATATAGACACACACACACGAACTCATGCACAGTATGTTTGTATGCCTGTATGGGATATCTTTGACATAATTTCTTTATAATTCTACCAGGTACTTTTCTGTCTTGCCCATTTTCCTTCTTTATTCTCACTATGCTTTGCTCCCAAATTTGAAAGAGTTCCTTTGTGCTTTTCTGACTGCTTTGAAAAAACCCTATCTCCAAACCTTAATTCCGAGTTAATTGATCTTTGTTCAGACTTAGCTCTAAGTAGTAGTTTTGTACTACCAGCGTTTGGAATTTTGACTACACTAGGCAGCCATTATGCTAATTACATTTATAAAGTACCTCTTATATGTAAAATCTCTAGAAATACGAATCGGGAACAATAATTTTACAATCAGCTGTTAGAAGACCTGAGACTTATAGGCTCTTCCTGAACTGTGAACTAACCCTCATACATACCACACGTAAAATCTGAAGCATAAATTAGGTTGGAAGCCACTCACAGAAGTGATGAACTGCGCAGCTGAGGATTTGTCTTCCAGTCCCAGGTGTGTTTGCATCCTGATTGCCAGACTGACCTGCACTCCCCTTCCTGCTCCAACATGTGGGATGAAAATTTTCCAGGACAGTTCTTTTGCCCAAAGTTCATTCCTGCCAGATTTGTCCTTCTCTGACTCCAGCCAACTGTAAAAGGACTCCAGTGGCATTTGGCAGACTTTGTGTTAAATAAGTCACACCCTGTATCCAATGGATGTAGTTCACTGAACTGAGAAGAGGTTTGTACTTTTATAGATGGTAGTGTCACACTTGAATACAAAGAAAAAGAGCAGAACCTCTGCTGCTCCCTTATTTTGTTTGCGTGCTTTCTCCTTACTTTCTCAGCTGTCCTTTAAACCCGCCTCAGCAACTGGTATCATCTGATTATTCTGGTATTTGGCTTACATAGTTGGATTGTTATCAACTGCGACCTTGTGCGTGCTTGGCTGAGTAAATTCAATCAGCTAATGAAATTGTGGTCTTTCCATCAATTGATTATCAAATTGCTTGTATAGTTCCGCTAGTCCATCTCTCTTCCAAAGCTGCACATTTTTGTTTACCCGGGCAGTCTATGCCTGACCTCTTCCTTGCCTTTCCTGAATGTCCCTTTTTTCACTTGACCTGCGTATAGTCTTTGAGTCTGTCCAAATACCAGTGGACTTCATGGTCATTTTACTGACCACCCTGTTGAAAATAAATTGGTAAAAAAAGCATTTCAAAAGTACAAGAGAAGCTAGTATGACTTTGTCGTATGCTGCCTAGGGTCGCAGTCCCAGACACCTGCTGATTTACAAGGTGAACAATGACAATGTCAAGAGAGGACGGTGCCCAGGAGGAGCTGTGGTTTGCATTTTGGGTAGGGAACACGGCGCAGAGCAAAGTGCCTGTGGTGAGCACATGTAAAGGATGGCTTTGCCCACTGTGGGTTTTTTGTTTGGTTTTGTTTTGTTTTGTTTTGTTTTTTTCCACTAGCTCCCTGTGCCAGTACATAATCTTTGAGCAAACAAACATGTCAGGTTGAAGTCCCTTTGAATTCTACTCTTGTAGAAAAGTGCTGTAGGTTTAAATATAGGGCAGCATTGGCAGTACACCTGCTGCTGTATTTGATCATGAAGTACAAATTGCACTCTTTGCCATAGGTATTTAACACCCACTGAAGCTGATGCATGTATATGAGGCCAGTTAGGAGCTAGTTTGAGATGACTGTGAGCACCCAGTGCTTTGGGCCAAAATGCAGAAACGCTGCAGGGGACTATATTGCTACCACACAACAGAAGCTGCTATCTTGTATGCTCTCTGAAGGACATGGTCTCGCCTTCAGCTGCGTTGCAATTGCCACTACAAACTAGGCTAATGGCTACTCTGCACTGCAGTTGTCTTGACAAGCTGTGGAGTACCTTGCTTCTGGAAACAAGGTAGTGGTTGGCTTTGATAAACCTAATGTAATACAGGAGGAGGAGTGGTTTTGGCCCATATAAACACATACAGTATACCTTGTTGAACAAAACTGTGTTTGCTTTCTTTAATTAAGGACTTTTCTTCCCTGTGATATGGGGGGCAGGAGTTTGCGTTTTTGATATTCTTATATTCTTTCCTTTTATGCAAGCTGTGGTACATTTTATCTTTTTCTGCAGTGGTGTTCCTTTTGGTAGTAACGGAACTGTTTTTTTTCAACACTTTTTTTTTTCTTGACTAAAGAAGAAATAGGGAAAATCACAAGGAAGATAAAAGCAGTGGAAGAAACCAAAAGTACCCACTGCTAAGGCACTCATTTTTTAACCTCTTCCATCTCTGTACTGTCAAGTTGAAGAAGTCAGCTGCTTAGTAAACATTGTACAGATGTTCTTAAAACATTGGTGTTTGTTACTTGGTGGTGTTGAGATGAAGAGGAAACAGGGATTATCCACTTGATAGGATTCTAAGCAGTTGATTCCAAGTTGAAATTCTCAGAATTTGAGAATTTGCTCATTCTTAAATGGGACAAGAGGAACTAAAATAAATGAGATGAGCTAAATAAATGAGATTCCTCTATTTTAATTGTTTCCCTTTTTTTGAAAGTAATGGACAGATAGGAGAAAAGAAAAGGAAGGGAGTACAGTATGTTATACCTATGGCTCCATTACAGTTGGTGATTTTACATGCCTATGGTAACATTGTCATGGGTGATTTATTTAGCTGTAAAAGTGAGGATTATGCTGTACCAGGGCAACATCAAGAAACTGTCCTATTAAAAGCTGCATTTAATAAATGTATCTCAGTTTATGAAAGTCTATAAAATATGAATTCAACAGTAATATTAATATTGTGATGTTTTATTACAGCTTTATAGAAAATTTAATTTTTGTGTACACAAGAAATAACATTTAATACATATCTGATTTATTTGAGAAGGTGACTTTTGTATCTCTTCATAGTCAAGTAATGTTCCTTTGAATTGGTAGCATAATTACTTGTTTTTCTTTTCTGTTTTTCTTTTAATAAAAGTATTATAAAATAAACAAATATTTGTATTTATAAATACATACAAATAATTACTGTGTTACGCTTGGAAGTAAGAAGTATTTGCTCAACATGAGGATTCCATGCTGCAGTATCTGCTTTCCTATAGTAGCACCATGAAGTATTGTACTGTGCTACCATACAAAAAATTAGAATAATCAAAGCAATTCCTTCAGCTCTGTAGGAAAGGAGACTGGAACCCAACCTGTCCAGCTTTCCCTGAGTCATGTAAGCAGAGAGGCTAAAAAGAGACTACAATTTTCAGTAACAGTCAGTACAAAATATTTGAAGCTACTGTTGGAATGCCTCCCTCACACTGTCTGTCTTGTGCATTACAGCCTAGATCTAGGGAAGAACAAAAGGAATTTACAAAAATGCCAGACACGTTCCACACTGTGCACGCAAACAGGCTCCAGCTCCGCTAACTTCTTTTCCTTCCTGGGGATGTCTGTAATAGCCTCATTGAGAGAGGAGGTAACTCTAACTGGGCAGGGGCAAAGAAACTGTACCCCAGTTCTGTTCTGGTCTCGATATGCAGGCATGGATTATAAGCCTGACAGTATTCAAGAAGCATTTAGACAACGCCCTCGGACGCATGGTGTGGATTTTGGGGTTGTCCTGTGCAGAGATGGGAGTTGGACTCGGTGATCCTTGTGGGTCCCTTCCAACTCAGGACATTCTATGATTCCAGCAATACGTAGGCAGTGGGAATGCAGCTTGTGCATGTCCAGGAGCATGGTACCAAGTTCGTGGGTAATTTCATGCTGCTCTTTGTGGAGCTTCCCAGTGAGACTCCCCTGTCCTTCCGGCATTATCACAAAAATGGCATATCCAGCAGATTTATAATTTTGACTGTTTCCATTCTATACAGATCCATAAGGAGGACATGCTAAAACTCCTCCTCTGTAGAGAAATTACGTCTATTTAGGAAAGGTCTTTATATGATGAAGACTTTTATTTCTGAGGAAGAAATCTGTTAGCATTACAGAGGTCTATTCACTTTGGCAGAAGCCTCCTGAAATCAATAGGTTCCATTTCTTTTACATACAGAATACTGAATAAGACTCAACGACGGAGGTTTACCCTTGTAACTTTACCCTAATGGCATCTTCATTTCATTTTCCTGATAAAACCTTTATTGCAAATTCAGTAACTATTCTCCTTTTTAACAAGGTTGCCAGCCTGCAAATAATTTTTCAGAGTCAGGATCTAATTCTGGGAATATGTTCGCAAAATACAATCCAGTCATAATTTATCTTTCTTGTGTTAACTTTCTTTGAGTGGAAGGGTATCTGCAATCAAGGTTTATAACTGCTAGTTCTGTGGTACTGGTGAGTCCCTGTCCCCTCCAAATTTGAAGGGTCTAAACCACAGAAGAAGTCTAGATCCCGCAGCCCCTAAGACATCTAACAAAGCGTGAGCACCGAAGCAGGTAGTTTCATGAAAGCATGGACACTCCAGTTAGGTTACTGTTCAGTCACTGGGCTGCTCCCTGTTGTGTCCTCTTGTCCATAAGGTATAGGTACAGAAGTGATGTAACTGGTCCCTTCTGCTAAAGGTTTAAAGGAAAATCTCGTTGTCGGAAGTGAATAAATCTTGATAAAATGTTCTAAAAGGCTCCAGCCAGAGGCAGAACTATTAGAGAAAATAGTTCAAATAAGTGAAGTTTGGTAAAATTGCTAGCAATTGAAACTGAGTTCCTATTGTTTAGAGGTATTGAGCGTTCATAAAATTCAGAGTAGTGCTATCAGTACTGCATATAATACTATGAACTCTTTTTGTAGCAGTTAAAGCAGCCTTTAGACAAACATTTTGATTTTGTAACCATGTTCTGAGATATGTGGTTTTGTTGTTCCTGCTTCCTGCAAGGCTACGATGCAGGAATTAGAGGGTTTGTAGAGGAACCGTCTGGGGAACAGCAGGGTAATTCTGGCACTCTTCCTTGGGGTTTTCTTTTTTTTGCGTTAAAACATAAGAATTAACCACCTTTCCCAAACCCACCAAAGCCTGAGCGACAGACAAGCACCGTTAGTCTGTATTGCAGAGAACTTTTCAGCTTCTACAAAAGCTGAAGAGTAGAGTTGAATTCTTTCCTTCTGCAGCCATTGCCCAGCTTCTTCCTCAATTTCATCCTCTGACATCCATGTAACAGGCTAGTGCCTGGGTGAGTCCTCATGCGCTGGGCAGTGCAGAGTCCCTTCTCGCAGGAACCTGTACTACAGCAATTCCTCAGGATGTCCCTGTACAGATATTGTGGGGGTTTTTAAAGTTGTTAAGATGTGACATGTAAAGGATAGGGGAATTTCAAAATGCTTGACAAGTAAGTCTGGCACATTTGGATATGCGCATAGGAAGTGTGCTTTGATATGGATATGTAGGAAGGGATAGAAGGATAGAGAGTTTTGACCCATCCCAGTCTTTCTCTCCCAGGTGTGAATGGCATGCTTGGCTGTGCCTGTAGATGTCAAGACCTTGCTGCTGCACTGACATAACACTGTGTTTGCACTAACGGGAAAATCTTTTACATGAACAGCCATCTGATAAGCCTTTTTCTGTTAGTAATCTTAAAAGAGAACAGAAGAAAACTCCACCTTACTGTGCAGACCTAGGAATAGGATTTATTGTAAGATGCAGACATTTCACATTACTAAGTTGGTAGTATGATGGCAAAGAAAGTGCATGACAGCTCTAACTGAAGCCTTCTTACCTACCTATCCCTATCAGCTCTAACAACTTTCAATGGACACGCATGATTCTTATAGACAATAAACATTTTCTTTTTTAATCCCTTCTTTTATTTTAAGAGCCCCACGTAGTTCTTTCCCGGTGCAGTGTGGCATATATTGTAGATGAACTGTTTGCTTTTTTGCCAATATTTTCCTTTTTTTTGCCCTTTATGTCTCCTCTGCCACAAATTCTAGTTCTTTTGATGTCATGCAGAAATGTATTACTGCTTCACAAAAGTATCTGCTTACTCTCAGTTTCAAACCAGAAAAAAAAGTAGATGATGAATTTAACTTGCGCCTTCTCTGAGAATGCTGAGACTACAAATGAGCAAACATTCTTTTGAGAGCTCTGGAGGGAATCTTTTGAGTCCCATCATGTTTTTCATGTATTTTCTAGCTGTATTTCATACTTGTACTTTCAGCTTTCTGTACAGTTATACTTTTCTACAAGTATTTATATGCAAAAAATCACAAAATGCTACTTTTAAACCATATTTCTCTTTTTCCCATACAGTAGAAATTGACTGGTTTCAAAACAGATATATTTCAGAAGATTCACATGTGGAACGTGCATTGATGAGCAGAAAGTGTTACTGAGCAAGAACCATGGTTTCTCCACACCACTGCCTTGTGCCAGTTGCAGGAGCACTTGTGGTGTTCTACTACCATCTTCTTTAAATCCCTTTAGCATTCTTCTCCCCATGTTATTCTCCATAAAACAGTATGGCATGCTGCGAATTATGTATTTAGAGCAAGGCAGATCCATCTATCAGTTCAATCAAGAGATATGATGATGCGCTTTTTTTGCCTCTAAGTGGTTAACAATTGCAAAAGATTCTTTTTAATGTTTAGTACTTTACTCACTTTATTTTTCTTTTTACTGCATTGGAAAATAAATCTTAAACATTTCTTCTGTTATTTAGCACTTTAGGCCTTTTCATGGCATTTGTAACATCTCTTTGCCAACACTCCATCTGTGATTTTAGCTTGCAGGAAACACATTGCAATTCTGTTATTAGCTTAGATGCAGAGAGCTGCTGTTTAAATATTAATTGTAACTTCTCTCATAAGTGCAGTCAAACCCACCGAGTAACTTGTGAAGTTCAATAAATATCTAGGAGAGGGTGGGGGAGTGTGTTGTGGGTAGGGCCTGCTCTTGGTCTTAGCAAAGGTCTTACTTGAGTTAACAGTACAAATTAGATCATGTCCTGATGCTTGCTGTTTGCTTTCCTCTTCTTACCTCAGGTCTGCTAATTACACACACAACAAAAAGAAAGAAAAAAGAATAACATTAAACTGCAAGCATACTTCTTGCACAGTTAGTGTGCTTCCTCCTAAACCCCCTATAAGCGAGAGGAATACCACACAGTGCTCGCAAGAAAAGATATGAGACCCATCAGTTGTTTCAAATCCTAGTTATTGGACAAATACACTTCTACAGTACTTGTGTACTGCTCAGTCAAGAATCACTCCTCAGTAGAGACATTATCTTGTGGTTGAGCCCTTCTCCTCTGTTTTCAGTCATGAGCCTCACCCTATTTCATTTCTCGGTTCCACAAAATGTGAATTACACTTGAAAATAAAAGAAAAAAGGAAAATATTATGTGTCTACAGACATTTCAGTAAAGTGTATTTGATAGAAGTGAGAAACAAAGTAGTTAACACCATCTGACCAGCCTGTTTTCTGTGGATCACCAGAGCATTGTAATTGTAATACTCGTATTGTGTATAATTGAAAAAAGATCAGCTCCATTAAAATTGTACGTTGGACTTTTCCCTCTCTTCTTCTTCCAGATGGTTATTAATCTTTTATTGGTGAGGTGTTTTGCCTGCGGTGTAATCTGGGATTTTTCCTCATGTCATTTAAGTGAATTACTTCTTTTTGTGTTTGCAGGTGGACTGAATTATAATATATTGAGTTCTGTTAATTGCTTAGAATTCAGGTGTTTTTCTTAGTATCTCACTAATGTATAATAAATTTTAAAAAAATTAAGTACCACCCATATATTCCTTTTATTTTGCAGCATTCTGTGAAGAAGGGTGCAGGTATGGTGGAACTTGTGTAGCCCCTAACAAATGTGTCTGCCCTTCTGGATTCACAGGAAGTCATTGTGAGAAAGGTAAAGCTTTACCGAAACACACCTTCTTCTTTAGTAATGAGAAATATGATATGCTGAACTGAGAAATAATTACCTTCCATTCATTCATTCTACTTGATATTTTCTCTTCATTGAAGATATGACTGTTCCATAGCTACCTTTTTCTAAGTAAAAGCTAGTCTTAAATTAACCATGGAAAGTTTTAGACGATCAGGGATGTATTGGCTTTTGTTTCCAGTGGACATTTTTAGTTAATTAGAGAGGATGGCAAATGAAAAATATTTACTCCACCTATTTCCTCTGGTGCAAGCTCAAGCTAACCCCCTGCTTTTTCTGAATCTATTGTGCAAATTAGGCCAGAATTGGGATGCTTGCTTTTCACTTAAAAGTTATTGAATTCTTAAGATTTGATTTGTTTCTAAGTCACTGAGCATAGCATTTTCATAGAATCACAACCTATTCAAATATATCTCACTAGTGATGATTTGATTCTGCCTTTTCTCAGATTATTTCTGTTTCAAGATTTGCTTCTGACAGCCTCATAGGCCCACCTTTCTGTTCATTTCGGAAAGATCTGGTTCCTTGTCTACTTTAAATGAGAAGGAAGGGATCTTACAGAATTCCATGTAGGACTCTTATTAGATTCTTTGTACAGCAGATTTGGGATTTTATTTTGGTCTGTATTTATTCAAGTTGTATTTAACTTAAATAACCAAATGATAGTTGTGGGGGTTTGGTTTTTGCCGTTGTGTGCTTTTTAGCAATCTTTTGCACTTGCCGTTACTGGTGGAAATAAAGTGGATTGTTAACACAGGGTGCATGAAACTCATATGGATGAGATTATAATTGATGAGGGTTTTTTTAAGGAAGACGAAAAAAAGAAAACCAAGAAATAACTGTTAAAGGATGAGTAAAATCACTGGAACCACTTGTTACCCAGAGATTGTTCAGTAATTTGTGTGTAGCAGCGTTTGTCTAATACATGGCTGTTCTACTATAATACAAAGTAACTTAAGCCCAGTTGTCAACAAATCTGCTTTGAGTAGCTTCTTAAAGCTGCTAAAGCTTTTTAGGGATGTACTCAAATCACTGAGTACTAAAATCCCATAGTTCTAGTTGTCAGCATTTTTTCTAATTATCTAAGAATGAAATAGGATGTTAATATTTCCATATCATCTTGGACAAATTGGAGTACTGCATTTTTATTTTTTTTGCCTACAGCCTTTGGCTTTTTTGTTTTAAATAGAAAAAAGCTCCCAAGCCTCCTGATGCTCAGCAGTAAGTACTGGCAATACATATGAGGAAGTAATACAAGAAGTTCCTGGCCCAGAGCCCCACCTACCATAGATCCCCAGCCTCTAATCTTTCCTGCTAGTTACTCTCTCCTATGTATAATTTGCTCATTCCTTTCAAAAACATCTGTCATTGAGGGATGCAGGATACCAGAGATGTGTTCTATGTGTGTGAAAATACAGTACTGCAAAACCAGTACCTGCGTTGCCCAAAGGTGCCCTGCCTACCCAGGGAGCCAGTGGGTTTAGACCAGCTTTCGGCTTGACTGCCTGAGTTTCTTTCACCCAAGAATCTTGGAACTATTTTTTTTTTTTTTTCCTTACAGCTGTAAAGGGACTTTCATAACTAGAACACAGAGTCTTTAAACTGTTGAAGTGATGGTTTAAAATTGATAAACGGATGGCATAACCATTGTCGACTCTTATGTTTTTCATGTCTTTTGTATTGTTTTGATTTAAAGTATGAGTTAGCACACCAAGTAAAGGAAACATAGCAGGCATGGTACTCTCGTTTTATCAAGAAATTTAGAGGTAGGTGTCAGAAGGAACTAGCTTCTGTGTATAAAATCTGTATGACTTGAACCCGAAGGAAGTTTATTTTTTCTTTGAAGACGTATAGGATTTACCTGGAAAAACTAAATGTTCAAAGTAGAAAGGTGATGAACTACCTTTGAAGCAGGTTTCCCTTTGCTTACATGCTTACTCCTTGAAGATGTAGTGCTGTTGGGAAGAGGAGGCAGTTCAGTAAAGGCTTCCCTTCGTAGTCTTACTGCAGTTTGCTGCAGTGTTTTTAGAGGACATCTAAAGTATTAAAAAAACGTGTTTGGGATTTTTTTTTTGCCTGTTGTCTGTAATGTTAGAAATAAGCACTTTGTTATATTTAACATATAGTGGCACTCTCTCAATCATTATGACATAGACCAAAGACAGTGAAATGGTGGGACATCACTTTAAATCAAAGCGTAAATGTTCCTGGTAAAATCTTGTCTGATGGAAGCTCGTGGTGAACTGATGCATGTCAGAAGTAAAATGATGTGTTTTGGTAATGTATTCTGTTCGCCACGGTGCATTTAAAAATGTCCTTCAAACCAACAACGCAGTAATTCCTTATACATTATTTGTTAGCTGAAAGGACTCCTCACTGGCTAAAAACAGTATGACCCAAATTGGCTTCAACGTCATGTAAACGGTAAAATGAACCAGTAATTAGAAATGTTGTTGAAAAGCAGATGCGTTTACTTCTGAATATGAATCATATGTTACTCATCATTTCTGACTGCTTGGTTGAAATGATGATATTAGGTTAATTAAAAATTCAGAGATATTTGAGAAGGGTAGGATTTATGTTGGTAATTTACTCAGGTGAAATTAAAATACACGTTTAAGGCTTATGTACAAATACATAATTCAACACGCTGCTAAGAAAAATTACCTCTTGCCAGTTGCTTTGCCTGAAATGAGGAATCATCGTAACAGTTGTGGGCCTGCCTTTTCTTTTTGAAGGTGAACTGCAAATTGATATCCAGAGATACTATCAAGTAATTCATCCTTCTATCCATTCTATATAATGCTATTTCTTTAAGTATGCTGCTTGCAGAATTTTTGTCGTTTTCTGTTTAGGATCTGATTCTATCTTCTAATCAATTTTTTGTTTGTTTTGTGTTTAGCTGGCCAGGGCTGAAATCAATGTTCTCTGTGATCATTACCATTTGTGATCATATGTAACACAGTTGTGATACTTGTGCTAGAAAGTTTTTATGTTAGAATTTTTGCTGATATTGCTGTATGGTTCCAGGATGTACGTGCCTGATGGCTGAGCTGGAGATACGCATCCTTAAATGTATGTAACACTGTTGGCTTAAGCCCAGGTGCATCCTTGGCAGGGATCCTTGTTAAAGGCTTCTAAGAGACATTTTGGTGTACAGAGAGGAATGCAAACACAGTACTCTGTGAGAGTTGTTGGCAGCATGGACTCAAATGCCCTAATTTTCCATCCATTGATGTTTTCTACATCTTATATTTTTGCAAGATTGAAAGAAAAAAAAAATAATCTCATGATTCCTTGAGCTGCTTTTCTCTCTCTCTCTATGGAGTTTTATTGCTGGTTTTGTAGACAGTGTTCACCATTATTCTGTATTTGTGGACTGTTGGTCACTACTGCCACTGATGAAGTGGTGAGGATGAGATACGATATCAAAGGCAGGACTAAACAGATGATTATGTGCCTAGAAATTACAGACATGCCTTGAACACCTACCTGCGTGTGGTAGTGTCCTGCACGTGGGCCCAAGAAATATGTATGTACAACTCTGGGATGGTGACCAGTGGTGGCAGAAATTCCAGCTAAGGGAGTTACAGTATCTGTCTGCACAAATTGTAACTTTGGGCAATGAGCAGGAAATGGCAGAAGGATTTGGAGCAGTGGATTCCCAACTAGGGCCAAGTCAAGGAAAGTGCAATATTTTTCCAAAAGCTGCAGGAGGGCTTTTGGCAGTGGTCAGGCATCACCTCCAAAAGGGATTCAAAACAATTGCACCCCGTCTTTGCTCCCCTGGCTCATGACAGCTACTGTCTGAGCTGGTACACGATGAACGGGGAATATGTTTCTGGTAGATTAGAAGGACATTGTGTAGGCTGGAGTTCAGAGAGGTAAATATTTTTGTGGGAGTCACATGTGCATTTATAGTCTTTGAGAAGCAGAGGAGAACAGTTTTTCTCATAGAACAATAGAGTGCTGTCAAAGAGTTACCTGCTAGTTGTAAACAGTCAGAAGCAAGGGTAAGGCATGGCAGTGAAGCATCAGGATGTGATAATTACTGGGGTTATTTTTTGTGTGTGTGTTTTGGACTGTGTACAAAGGATTGTCTGATATTTGAGTGAGAGGTCATTTTTTGGTATGTATTGTGGCTGAGAAATGTGCTTTGGATCCCAATTTATATTGCAAGGTGTGTGTGTGTGGGGGAATCAACACTTGCAGTATTGCATCACTTACATATGGATTCTTCAGTGCAGTCATAGATTTCACAGGTATATAATGGAATGTTGCCATGCTTATATCTTGAAGTTGGATATGTCACGCGTACATCATGAAAATGAGGAGGTCTTTAGCTGTTTTTTGTTTCATAATAGTTGGCAGTATCTGGAGTCATCTAAGAGACTGCACTGCATACTTCTTTGTGTTCTTGTCTCTTAAATTGCTTCTTCTGGATATATTGTCTTCTGCAGTCTTTTGGGAAAAATCCTTACAGTCCGTATTCCTTTGGACCCTAGAGATAGAAAAAAATGTGAGAAATGTATTTCTGTGTGCTATTTCTTTGATTCCTGAGCTGGAGCTGGATCAATCTTTAGGTGTGTAGCTATCAAAGACATTTCAGTTGAGGAACCTGGTTTAAAAAAATAAGCAAACAGAAACCAAAGCAAAGCAGAGAAAGAGATTTTTTTCAGTGAGTATGGTAAGCTAAATGTCAAAACTCCCTACCTTTCTCTATCTAAGATCTTTTGTAAAATATGAAGCAAGGTTTATTTTGGGAAACAAACCAGCTGTGCAGCTGTGGGCACAAGGCTTTGCGTGAGATTCTTTCTAAAGCCTCTCATTTCAAGGTGAGGCAAAGCCAGTATGGTGTGAAACAAGAGGGGTGAAATGAATGATGCTTAGCTTATTACAGAAAACGGTGGTTGTGGTTGATATGACACTCCTGAGGGTGTGACAGATCTAGAGAAGGCAGATGTTCCAGGTGGCTCAGGTTACCCTGCTCCATTTGCTGCCAAGCTGTTTACAGCATTTGCCCCAGTGGTGCTTATCGCAAAATGGCAAGAGGTGATATCTTCATGTGATAGAAGAAACAAAGCTGTCATTTGTAAAGATATCTGGGAATAGATCAAAGAATATCTGCTAGAAAAATCTGATTAAGACCTTCTCTGAGGATTAAGGGGACATCTGTCTGCAAATCAACAAGTAACTCGCAGTGGAAGAAAAAAGTTGTTCTATCTCACACTGCCAAGCTAAAGAAAAGTGAAATCTCTGAGACCAAGAACGCCATTCATCCCCTCAGCTGCCATAGCATGAGTAGGCTGGACGTGTTTTTGCAGTGCTTACACTGCCTTGTATTCTGTAAAAGGTTAATTTTAAAAGCACACTAAGCAGACACTGGGTTTGGGATGGAGTTTTTTTGCAAGGGATATTTTTATCTTGCTGTATAGTTTATTTGTTATGTTCAGGTGTCTGGGTTTATTTTTGTTTATAATGAAAAGAATATCTGCTATATTAATAGCTTATGTTAACTGAGATGATATCTTGACATTCCAGGTAACAAATGGTTCTAATAGTCTAGTATTTTATGGTTTGTATGACTTGTGGTCAAGGAGCGTCAGAGACAATGGGTGATGAACTGACCCCAACCCCCATTCCCTGTCCCCCTGTGCTGCTCAGGGGGAGGAGGTAGAGAATTCAGGAGTGAAGTTGAGCCCAGGAAGAAGGAAGGGGTGGAGGGAAGGTATTTTTAAGATTTAGGTTTCATTTCTCATTACTCTGCTTTTATTTGATTGATAAAAATTAAACTGATTTCCCCAAGTCTAGTCTGTTTTGGCCATAATGGTAATTGGTGAGTGATCTCTCCCTGTCCTTACCTCAACCCTCGAGCCTTTCATTGTATTTTCTGTCCCCTGCGTAGCTGAGGAGGGCAGTGATAGAGCGGCTTTGGTGGGCACCTGGTGTCCAGCCAGGGTCAACCCAACGCACCATAAAATATCTCTTTCATAGTCTTCTGACTTGGTGTGGGACATCATTTTTTTTTTTTAAGTCACAGAAAGTTGTGTTGGTTTTTCCCCTCTTTGGTCGCCAAACTTGCATTTAGAAATTGGGTAGTATTATGTTGCTTATCCTGTCTGGGATTATGCATGCTACTCTAGGTTTCTACGATTTGAATTTCTCTACTCAAATTCTACTGACCTCACCCTGACCAGTGTCTATATGCCAGCTAGATGTGTCAGGTATTACTTAAGGATGTGGTTTTATTTATACAAGAGAAAAGCATGGTTAGCTAGTTGACTTCTAATTTGCATTTGGATTTGTGCAAAACAATGTAATCAAGAGGTAATTTCTGTTGATCAAACTCTATAGTACACATAAAATCCAAACCGAGATTCTAAAATCTTTATTCTCTTGCCTTAAACATTAAGAAAAATACCTCTAGATAATGTCTTGGCATGCCATCTTTCTTTGTGTTCCAGTTCCTGTTCTGGATGTTCTTGGATTAATATCTTGTGAAGACCCACTATAGAACTTATTATAGAGCTTACAAAAATAGCCGCCATGTTTTATTATTCCTTAGTTACCCTAGTAGCGAGCTGAAAATACATGTGATATTTAAAGAAATGAATGGATGTGATTTCATGAAGTCAGTGGCTTTGCATTGTCCTTTTCTTATGGAGCAATAGATTTGACTCCATTATGTCTTTACTGCTGAAAAGCAGGCAATGAAAAATCCAAAAAGAAAATGACAGTGCGTACTTTGGAAAGGAAGTAAAAGAACAGGAAACTTAGGAGGAGATTGATAACTCACCTAGACCTCCGGTAATAAAGAAGCAATTAATAGAAGGAGAAATTCCAAACAAAATTATACAATCTCCTTTTAGATTCAGGTACCCTGCCAAAGTGTTGGGTAGTAACCTGTGTTCAGTCTCTTAAAAAGCTGTTAGCAATTGTCTTGAAATTAGGGATGAGTGGTCCTTGTAGCAATATGGAGTGAACTGACTGAACATATATTAAAAATTGACTTTTTTGATGTGGTGAGGACTAATAAACATAGCTTTCATAGAACCATTTTAAAGCAAAATGCCTCTTTAGTGCATCAAAATTTAGTGATTAAGTCAGTCAAGTTCTACATGAGAGATACCCTCTACCACAGCTGAATTGAATTTTCAAAAGGCCCTTCACAGAACAAGGCTGCATGAACTCTGTGAAGTTTAAGAAAATGCAGGAGTGTAAGAGCACCATTCAGATGAATGCTTACATGAGCTGTACCACTTGGAGCATCTCGACAAGTGTCCTTCCCACCAGCATGTTCTGTGAGCCCCCACGTGTCCCCATCCTGGGGGGACGAGTCTCATGACTGGAGT
>NW_009612582.1:0-23552 GCF_000690535.1 Cariama cristata
TACTGTGTATATATATGTATCTATATGTATATACATATATAAAAAAGTATATACACATACTTATTTACCCTTATTTATAATCTTTAAATGTTGAATTAACACAACTATGTTTTAGTGGTTTATGATGTGGTATTAATAAAGCTATCCTGTCTAGCAGCATTTTTCTTTCTGTATCAAGAAACGCAAGAATAACTTAGAGATTAAAACAATATTAGAAAACTTGTCCTCGGTAACAAACCCATTCATGTTTTTTGCTTATGTAGGAGTACATTGTATGCAATGCATTTGCAGTACCAACTTTTATATGTACTACACCATGCTCTAGCAAAAATACAGCAAATGAAAGCTTTATTACCGTACACCCTTGCTTGAATACCTATCAATGTGTATTTATATAATATTTACACAACTATAAAGTAGTTTACAGCTGTTTTACAACAATTTCCACTGTTAGGGAAGAAGTGATGTGACTGAAGTAGATGTAATAGAAAACATTAATATACTTGACAAGGTTTCTAACTCTTGACACAAATCAGTCTAACCCCCTTTGTCTTCAGAGAGGATCCACCCTCCCTGCCCCTCCAAGTGTCAGCTTTTTTTTAATCTGGGATAGATACTTGTCAAATTTTTCTGCTGATACAGTACCACCTAAAAATTATTTCAAATCACCCATAGTTACTACTTAGCTGTTGAAGAAAGGACAAATAAAAGAATACTGTTTTTCACTGGTGATATTGGTGATAATTTCAGTAATGCTGCAGTTTTACTAGTGGAGCAAAGGATTATGTCATGGTAGAATTTCCGGGAGGGTATGTTTTTATTACAGAAAGATCTGAAGAGGCTTTTAAATTATTTCACTGCTGGTTGTAAATTTTTATGGATAGACAGAAAATGCCTAGAGAAGCATTTTTAATATATTGATAATTTTCAGTACCTTCCCACAACTGTAGTATCTGTTATGCCTTTTTAAAGGGCTGCTGAGTAAGTGTTTCTTAGTTTTCTGATTACGATTATATTTCAAGTAGTGTCTAGCATAGGCTTTTTTGTACTTGTATGTTACTTTTGTAATAGTAGATTGCACGTTTTTTAGCCTTACAGACTGTAAATTATGAATTGAAACAAGCCTCAGTATCATATCACACTAACAAGTGATGATTTTGCACCATTTTGACTTTTTAAAAAAAGTATGAAGTGGATATTAAATGTTTGTCTCATGCTGACACTCCACTTAGGCTTCCAAGGATCAGCAGAGATTCCTGGAAAGATCAGAGTTGACCTCAAGATCAGCATCTTGAATTAATGCAGGTTTATAAATAATGACTGGCTGGACAACCTGCTTGCCGTTAATAGGTCGCTAATAGCCTTCAAACAAAAGACAAATCAAGTTCTAAATCAGGCTCTTTTCCTTTCGAAAGTTGTAGAATATGGAATAAAAAAAATTGGAGCCATAGTCTTCCTTTCCTTTTCTGATGAAGAGCTAGAAAATGTATATGAAATATTCCAAACTGCATACGTTCAGCTTGTTTAAATCTAGCATTATATTGTCTTTGTTGTCTCAGAGCGTTTTGGCGTAGTTATGGATGTCAGTAACCCAAACCAGCAATTCCTGCTTTATATGGCTGTCAGAACCTGTATAGTGTAGAACAGGGACCTGATAGTCATATTTTTTTTGTTGATCTGCAACGAAATCCTGATTCAAAGTCAGTCGAAATATTCCTGTTGATTTTGGTGGTCTTCTGGTTTGTCCCTAGAAGAATGAAATCCAGAAGATTTTAATTTGAGATATGAGTATCTGTGAAACACTTTTTAACTGATACTGATTTGATGACATTGCAATAGTTGTATAGTAGATAGGTTACAATGATTTACGTACATCGTATTTTATGTGTTCAAAAATATTCTACCACTAATTTACACATCTGATAACTCAGCGTTTTAAGTCTCTTTTAGTGGACGTCACTCATGTAGCAATAAAAGTGAGGTATAATGGTGGTTTTGTACTTGCACAATAGCTATTTCAAGTCATGTAAAAAGTCTTTTAGTTTCACAAATAAGTAGTTGTGGGTATCAAGAACCAATGTGACTAAACTGTACTTTTTGAGTAATGTGTAATTCGAGTTGCAATAGTAAACAGTAGTACATTGAACATTCATGATACTTTTTAGTGTCTTTAAGTGTTTTGGGTCTTTTAAAATGTAGTAAGGAAGCTAGTAATACATTTCCGTGACTTTACAGAGTCAAAATGGGACAGCCATCTCCAGTTCCCAGCCATCTTGAATAGTGCCCGCATGAGAGTTTGTGCTTAAAGATTCTGTTTTGACAGTGCATATGTCTCTGTCCTTCTGAAAAACACTTTCCAACAAATAGTGATTATTTTCAACATTATTATGCCTTCATTTTGGTAGTTTTGGGCATGACTATTGTAAAGATACCTTGCACACTTTGTACGATTTCTTATTAGTCTAAGTTGAGGTTGGTGACTGGAAGGTAATCCTAGTCTTGCTCTATTTCTTGTGACTATATCCCAAAAACTGATTCAGATTCCTGTTCATTAGATTGTTGGGGTTTTTCTTTTACAACAGAAATGGAGAGAAGTCATGAAATTCTGCATAATACTACTACTGCCTTGTTCCATTGAGTTGATTTTTCTTCATAAATCCTGTGTGAGGAATTCTGAATATTGTATCCTCAGTGGCTTTCTGTAAGACTGAATCCAGATTGCTTCAGACAGCTGCTTCACCAGTATCTCACACAACTGATGAGAAACAGCGTTTGGAGTTGATTGGGCTTTTTCAAGCTGGAGTTATTACAACATACGTGTGTTGTATCATTCAGAATGTTTTTATAACAAAATGAAAGCAAGTTCCTGTGTTTTCTTAGATAAGCTTCCATCTCATTTCTCCCTAGATGATTATGATTGACAGAGCACAGTTCTTCTGTGGTTTATTTATTGACTATAGCAGGCCTGACTTTTTCAGTTTAGAAGCTACCCTTTAGTTTTCAAATGGGTAGAATACCACTTCATTTTCCTAAAGGAGACCACTGGATTTGCATCCATTAGGTTTATTGTATCTAACTGTCTGTAGCACAATGAAGCTAAAAACGTACCAAGAGGATGAAAATACAGAGACTTGCGCTGGAGGAAGACAGTGTGAACCACAGCTGAATGAGCAAAAGTGATGAACACTTCCAAGAGTTCTGTATTCTGGAGCTGCACATTTATCTCTTTCATTTTAGGAAGGGAATATTTGTGCTCTCTTGGCTCCATGAAAAGCCTGAGAAAAATGACGAAGACTCAGATCTGACACTGCTTCTGAACACAGATGAAATCTTTAATTTATCATGGTGTTCCCTTCAGCACATTTCTGTGAGGACTTGCCCACTGCAGACATAGGTTGTAGGCAGACCAAGTGCTTTGACTGGGGATGTAGAGGTTAATCCCTTTCTTTTTCACCCACAAAGTCTGCCTCAGGGAACTGTATTAGCAAAAGCTATGGCAGTTCAATCCATGCTGTCTTCTTGGGTTTTGTCTTTCAGTGCTTTCAGTCTTTTAAGATATCAAATAGAATAGGAGTCACACAGAAATTCTCTTCTGGTTTGAAAAAAAAGTTTTGTTTACATCAGTATCTTCTGTATTTACAAAAGGGTAACCATTGGGACTGGTATTTCCCAGAACAGAAGAAAATGGCTTACATTACAGCAGGTGTTAGTTTTTCCTCACTGTGCATCCTTTTCTTAGCCCTTCTCTTCCTTTTAAAATTGTAAAGAAAACAGATTTTTAAAAGAAAAAAAATGTGAAGGGAAAACAAAGAGGAGGATCTGGCTTACAGCATTCAGATGAAATTTGAGGATTACGATTTGTTCTGATAAATTTCTGCACATGGAAATCTGACAGATAGTAAGACTCTTGTCTGGAGGGACAGGAAGATTTATACAACCTTACCGTAATAGAACTCTGCTCTCTGTCTTTAATAGGTGCATTCAGCTTAGTGAAGGATGAGCTACACCCTTTCCTGAAGGATAGGCAAGAATAAATACATTTCTGCCCCATGAGATGAGTATTTTCCACTGTGGGGAGGGAAACTGTTCATGTCCCAAAGAATGTAGTTCATGAACCTTGTGTTCTATAGCATCATCTCTCCATTTAACTGCCTAGTCCAGAAATCAATGGATATTTCAAAGGGAAAAAATAGCCAAAAGTAAGATGCATTTTTCTCAAGAAATAAAGGGTTGATGCAGAAATGCCAGTAAAAGATGTGTGTGTGATTGGGGGAGAGGGATGGAATATCAAAAAATTGAACGAGTGAAGGAAAAAATACCAGTAGAGTTCACAAAGCTTTTGTTTTGCTGCTTTATCAGTGTTTCTTTTGTGTAAGATTTTCCTTTCACTTTCAGTTAAAGGAAAGGTGAAAGATGGAGCAAATAAGCAATAATTCAATTACTGTTTGTGTCAAACAGTCATATCAGGAAGAAAAACGTAAGAAAAACTGCAAATCGAAGTTAATTTGGTTCTTTATTAAAGTTATAGTAAGATTGAAGTAGGCAAATCAAGGCAGCAGAAGACTAAATAACCAGGCTAGGAGAGAATATATGAAATTACCTGACCTGTTACCCTTTCCTTTCTTTCATGTTAAAGAGATACAGTGACTAGACTGGGAGTAGGATAAAAAGTGAAATTATTTACTTCTGTCATTTCAGAAGTGAAAAGAGCAGCTGAGAGGTCTTTGAGTCCGAGTTCCAGCAAACTCAGATAGAAACTTTTTTAAAAAAAAAAAAAAATCAGAAAAAACTTTGTTCCAAGAGTGGATACTTCCTAGAGTTGTTCCCAGGCCTTCCTTCAGAGGTCTTTATTCAGTAATTCAAATTAAGAGTTTTCAGCTTTTTATAACAATTCTTCTGTGTTTCTCTCCTGTATTCTTTTTCTTCCTGTCTTCTGCTATGGAACCATTCTGCTCCTGTCTCCCACACAAAGGCGTCTGATCCCCTTTTGTAGTCAGCTGATGTGAATCAGCAAAAGTAATTTGATTCTTGTATTTACCTTCAGACAACAAAGCAGCAGCATTAAAACCCCTATATTGTTAAAGTCTGACACAGTATTTTAAAACTGACTTGTCCATTACGTCTTTCAATCCTATTTCTTCACTTATTTAAAGGCCAAAGTTGTCGTCGTAACTTTTCTTTGTTTCTTATTAGATTTATGTTGAAACTCTTGAATTTAAAATGTTTTACAGAGAACAAAATTAGTAGCGAATGTTAATAATTCTATGATGATGCAAAAATACTACAAACTTTTATGTTTTTTCAGGAACCTTCTCAGTTGACCATTGCATAAAATTATAATATATACTGCATTTTAAAAGTATAAGACATGAGTGTCCTAATCTTTGAAAGCTGGTTGGATTAGAAAATCGTTACTGTGGGTAATTTTTGGCTCAGTATATTTTCCTGAAAATATGAAAGCATGTATTTCTTGGTGTGCTTAAGGTAATTTTCAAGTTTTTAGTTCATTTTTTACAGTTCTAAATAGGCGTTTTGATACTCTGTTTTTCTTTGAATTCATAGTCTGTCTTGATTTCCTTTTTTTTTTTTTTTTTCAAATTTTATATCTTAATTCTGTGGAATTACTCTAGAAGAGAAATAGAACATGTTTTTAATGTGCTATAAGAAAGTTTCATAAAAATGAGCACTTGTCTGTACTTCGGTGTTATTTATTCAATTTTTACTAAGTTCCGCTCTATAAACTCATGACTAATGATAAGTAAAACAGATAAGATAAGCAAAACAAAAATAGACCTTCTCCCCAATAAGATATGCTACATTATCCATTTAAACAACTTCTAAAATGAGTAACTGAAGAATGGTTCATGGAACATCAAAGGATTTAATGAACCACCCAAATAAATAAAACACTGAGGCATCCTCAAACTCCCAAATACAAAGTGGCTTTATTACAGCAGATGTATATATCCAGGGTGTATACCAAAAAAATTAAGCGCATATGGTATTTCATATTTTTATTGTAAAATACCTGAAATAATGATGTGCCAGTCAGTCCTCCATGATAACTTTTAGATTTGTTGTTTGGTTTCAGCTTGAGAGAGTTGCAATTGCCTGAAAATTGATCAGTTCCCAGCAGTTTTGTTTAAATAGGTTTGGTCCCAGGTGACATGTCTGCAATATCTCAGCACTGGCCATGAACGGAGGCAGCCAGACCCTCCCGAGGAGGGGCATACACAGGCAGGGAAGAGAGACTTGGGTTCATCCAAAGAAAAGGCTGCTGCACAAGCACGGTTATGTTACTGGACTCTGCAGAGTCCGTGCTGGAACAAGCTACTCACGTAGAGGATATACGACATTCCTAAATACTGCACTTCCAACTGAATGTGTTTCTTTAGACATCAAAAAAAAGAAGTTGATGTGCCTTTGTCAATGTTAGACCTCAACAAGTATAGGACAAATGGGGACCTTGATTCTTTTTCATTAGTCATTTAACTAGAACAGATTAATTCAGCAGAACATCTGCACCTGGTGGATGTATTACTGAAGAGTTCTCAGTGTTTGTCGTATGCCTCTTGTTGAAAGCCATGTGGGTTCAAATGCTGGATTAGGTAGGAAGCAGTCTGGATTCAAAGGATTTGTTTTGCTGTGTGAGAAATGAAAGGTCTTATTGCTGAAAGCATGGTTTGGGCTGGAAAGGTGTTTGTGTGTTTCTTTAGGATTACAATTATTTGGATGTTTGAGCATTGTATGTGTGCTAGTCTATAATTAATTTCTTGTTGGTGTCATTGAATGATTTTATATCTTGTTCGCTGAAATGAATAGAGATTTATTTTTCAAAGTGTTTCCAAGACAGGCACAACTCTAATTAGAAAACAGCTTTATAGAAAGATTGAATCTGGCCTAATCAGAATTTGTGTCACCTTGTACCTCACTGCTAAGATGGTGGCACTGCTGCCATAAACATTTGGTGAATGCAGGGCAGCGGGCAGTATCTCTTCTCAGTGATTTTACAGACTGAGCAGATAAAAAAAAAAATAAATCAGAAAGTATGGTTTAGGGGCAACAAGTTAGTATACAAATGTCAATTTTTGAGGAGGATTTAAAGGCTGAATGATTTCCTTTTAAATATTTTGGATAGGGTTTAGTTAAGAAGGGTGTTAGTTAATAGAGAAGTGAAAGAGAGATCCAAAAAATCAAACAGGAGAAGGCTGAGATCACAGAAAATGACTGGGAAGTTTTCTGAGATCACCCAGGTGAAACCAACATTCATTTTTTTAATTTCTTTAACTAGGAATGATAATTTCCAACAAGATTTCATACTGTCATAACTAACCTACATCCTCATGAGGTCAACTTTGCTGTGGCATCAACTGGATGAAATATAACTGCCATGTACAGGCCCCCAGCTCAGTAAGGTGCAAGCTCCCAGCGCTGCTGTACAGGCTAACGCAGCCCGCACCGACTCTATAGCTCTTGACAGCCTTTCCAGCTATTATGGTTTCCTAAGCGTATATTTTTTTCTAGCACTGTGGAAACAGAAGTGATAGTTTACTTTCTCCATGCCCCCTTGATAGAGATCTGTAGCTCTATTTAAGATGCAGAGTTCTGTTTTGCCAGTTACATGAAATGGAATTGTTGAAAGCGACTCTGTGTGTGTGCTTTTGCTGCAGATGATACCTGTAAATTAACCTGTGAAAATGGAGGAAAGTGCATTATAAATGAGAAGGGGGATCCGCGATGTCACTGCTGGCCAAGTTACTCCGGTGAAAGGTGTGAAACTAACCATTGCTACAATTACTGCCAGAATGGAGGAACCTGTGGAGCCTCTCTCCTCGGTAAATATTTCTGAGCAGCTCTATCTTACTATTATACCTGCCTTAATTCAAATGTTTGAATTTGTTCCTTGTTTGTGATATTTGTTCTCTTTGTAACTTAGTTGCTTTATCTGTACTTAAATGACATGCAAAATAACAGTATACACCATACATATACTTCACAATCAATAATGCTTTTCATTCACATATCTCAGTGTTCTGGCAGAATTAGCTGCTTCTAGCAGAATAAGCTGCATCCCAGAAAAGGGAGCATAAAAGTTAGTATACAGTATAAAGACGCACAAGTTGAGGTGTAGAAATGGAATTGTAAAGCGTAAGGTCCAGTCAAACTACATCTGGAACAACCCCACACATTTTACTCTCTTTTTATCTCAATTCTCCGTCTAAATTTTTACATGCATACACAGAGGTATTTCCTTAAATTACAGAGCTGTGTGACCTCAATCTTTTAAGTTTGTCTTGCTGGAATTCACAAAATAGGCATTTTACTCATCTAATTCTCAGGAAGATTTGGTTGATCAGAACTCAGATCCTTTGTTTTCCTGAAGGAATTTGAAATTACATCTCTTCTCTTCAGGGAGATTATCCTAAGTGTCAAGAAGTGAGTATTTGACAGCTGATCTTTGTCCCTAACACGTAAGCTGCTGTAGTTTGTGTAATGCAATTAGTGTTTGGTCTAGAGAGGGAAAGTGTGATAAGAAGTACTCTAAAATTTAGTAATTCTGTGAGAAAGAAGTTGAATTCTATTTTCTCATCCAAGGAATATTTAAATATTTGATTCAAAGTAGAACAGCTGGACAAGAGTTTGCTGTCTAGTCTCTTCTCAGAAGTCTATCAGCTGCTGAAGGTGGTGTGACTCATTTTCTTCTATGTGATGAAGTGACCAAAATCCTGATCTCTGAAAGAAAAGCACAGGCACCTGACCTTTAGAAGAGGAGTTTGTGACTGTTTAGCACAAACAGAGAGCGCTCCCTGTAAAGCAGAATTATTTGTCTTAGTCTCTGTTACAGAGGGGGGTTAGATCTTACTGTTTTCCTCAGCATTCTTTACTAATTAGCTCCAGCTTATATCATTTAGTAATTTAGCTTCACTTGCTGGCTTCTCTGGAGCCACCTCTTATTTACTGCGCTGTGGTGGCAAAAATCCAAGTGAATGCAAATCTAGTAGTCTGTTGTATGCCAAACAGAGGATTTTTCAGTTCTGAGTATTTGAGGGTTAATAATGTTGTTCATAGTTAACATCACTAATAATGACTAAATATTAGGAAATGAGAATTACTTGTGCTTGAAGTTGATTAATTTTGCTTGAAACTGCTTCTAACAGCTGATGGAACTACTGACACAAATGATAAACAGAGATTTTTATCAATGTAGTGAGATCAATACACGCTTAGTGAAAATATGCAAGTGAATGAAAGTAAGTCATGGGTGATTTAAATGACATGCAGAACTTCCTTGTCATCTGAAGAGACGATGTTTACTCCCACATCTTTACATGTCTGGCATTTAATTGATTCTTTTCAGGGGTTAAAAGGCTTCATAAAATTAATAACTTAGCTCCTAGAACTCAGCTCAGTTCTGAATCCAGCAGAGACCCCACGGTTTTATTTCATCCTTTTCTTTTGGCAGTAGCCATAAGGCTGGCTCACCTCCAGCAGCTCATTTTTTCTTTACCAGGCAGCTAATACTTGCTGTGCTTACACAGCTATGCTATCGCCTGGAAATTTTTATTTTTCACTTTCCTGCTAAATCCAGCCTCTGAAATCTCTCATCCTTGCTGAAATACTTAGTGTAGTAGGTTTTCTCACCAGTGAGTGAAGGAGAGACATGAGCAGATTCTACAATATACTTCTGCTAAATTGTTAATCATGGCCCAGCTGCTACAGAGGGCCTGGAGATCCATGCATTAGCCTTATTTCTGCTGGATCTCAAATAGGATAATGTGCCTGCACCAAAAATACGTCAGGAGAGCCAGGATGGATGTCACCACAGTCCACGTGTGATTGTTTAATTGCCTGATTTTTGGGAATCCGAACCTTTGACTAAAGTTTGCTGTACCACAAATGGCCAAAGTGTGCCAAGCCTTTATGAGCCAAGACCAAGACAAAGCTTGTTCTCATGATTCCTACTGGGCATGCCTGCTGATCGGAATATTCTTCTGTTGTGCTGTGTCCTCTTCCCAGTTTCATCAAACTTTTAGTAATCATATTTCAAGTTAACCAGATTTCCTGTCTGCCATTTCCAATTCATGAAGATTGCCATGCCTTGAAGCCCATGCCATAACTTTTATGTGCTGGAGATGTGGAAAAAAGACTGTATATCTTTCTAAATCAAAGTGGCTCCATCCAGTATTCCAGATAAAATTTTCAAATTGATCCACATCTCATCTTCCTTGCATACCTAGCCCCTGGACCCTCTAAATATTTTATTAAGAAGAAATCTCTATTTCTCATCAGACTGTATTTCTTATCTATATCAGGCCATAAATCCTGTGTTACTGAAACAAACTAGCATGTCAGTGAGATGTCCCCTTACCCTAGTTTAAATTAATCTATGATATACTAAGGCCATTATGTATCTTATAGAGGCAAGCTAGACTGGACTCCTCAAAAGCATTGAAAACTGTAATTAAGCCAACAAAACTTAATTCGTCCAGTGTTTTTGCAACGACCCTTTCTTCTTTCCGGTCAAATATACCCCTGTGCAAAGCATCTCGTTCAGTCATTGCGTTCAGTGTGTGCACATTTAGCAGCAGGGCCTGCACAAGCCATTCGCTGTTTGGACTGAGGGTGTGAAATCCAGACCAGAGCAGCGTTGACCCATTTCCTTCTTGTTGTCTCAGCCTTCAAGGCTGAGATCTCCTTTGTCACCTTCATATGAAAGTCATTAGTGTATATGTTACTTTATTCTTGCACGTTGCTACATGTAGGGATAAAAAGGTTCTTTATTACCAGGAATTTCTCAGGTTTTCCTTAATAGTTGTAGAACTTAAGCATTATATTGTGTTTAGATTTATAATATTACGTCCTACCAGGTTGACCTATCTGCTAGCAATAGGTACATTGCACACTTTTTTTTTTGTTTTTTTTTTGGGGGTAGAGAATTCCCTCACATTTCTGGAAAGTATAAAATTACTATTTTAAAATAAAATCAGCTCAATATAATTTTAATTTGATCTACTGTGCTACTGCTATCTGTGCATACCACCTCCTGTACTACAATACTCATAAACAGTTCCTCAAAAAGCAGGTGTTATACTTTTGATCCATTATACAATTGGCTTATCAAACTGTCCTGCTAAACTGATGTAATTGAGTTGAACATATTTTCTCAATTTTCTCCTTTTTTTTTTTTTTAATTTATTTTTGTTCAAAATTATGAACCTTTTTCTTCTGGAAGTTGCAGAATCCATATGTGTGCGTGTGCCAATCCAAATCCTATCTGCAAAATGTAAATGACCTGTGATAATTTCAGCTTGCTTGAGGAGCTCTGATTGTCCTTATCAATTCTCATATATTATCCAACTCAAACTGCTTTGATGCAGTTGATCTAATGAGTGTCATTCTACACACATACCCTTTGAAAAGTTTAGAGACTGCCAGGAGATTTAGCGTCACAGGTATATGAGCTTCTGCAGGGTCCCTGCTGCTGGGAGGCTTCCTTAGGGGTCAGGGAATTTCCTTACTGTTGACTTCTGGCTCTAAAACCAAGGAAGAGATATCCTGAAACCAAACCTTTTGTCATATTCTGATACAAATAATATGATGCAGTATATGAAATACTCTTCTAGTGAATGTGTGTGTTCTAGTGAATGTGTAAATCCTGTTCTCTTTCACCAATTAATATATAATAGTAATGGGATAACTAATTAAGTAAATTGCAGTGTTACTCATTTTTTAAAAGATGATTGTGCTAAATCTTTGCTGGATGTGTTAAATTGTAGAACCTCATTATCTGCACACAAATGTTAATTTGTTAAACAAATCCCACTGGCAATTCAGGGATTATTCACTGCTGGTTTACTTACTGCTAAGCCTTTTGGCAAATTCCTATGTGAACATTATATAGCTAGAGATTGGGGCAGCTTTAATTAAAATTTATAAGTTTATGACAGTTGTATTGAACTACAATAATTGAACAAAGAAAATGTCATCAGTTAATTAAAAGTACACATCTGAGACGTGTAATTAAAAGTTTGGGTGCAATAATGAACACTTTCCAGTAAGGCAAATTAATGGGAATTTGGAAAAAACCCAAATGTTACCATAAAAATGCACTTCCTTTCTGCCTACAGTTTAAAGTAAAAATGTTGGAGAAATAATTTACTAAATGTCTTGAACATGTTAACGAGATCTAACTGTCCACTAAATTAGATAAACATATATTTGTGCCATAGTTATTGTATGAAGAGTATGTCGAACCATATAGAATTGTGGTGTTTTTATCCAAATGAGTAAAAATCATTACATCTTTCCACTAAATGAAAATTGATGAAATATTCTCAAAAAAAATATATATATAAAGTAGATATTCTCTTATATTCTATTTTATAAGCAAAGCAAGTTGATTTTTGGGACACGATGGTGCATGCTGAAAACACGGTCAGTGAAGAACCTATTTACTTTGCTAATGTCATATGAGCCCCAGTGGTCTCAAAGGGGGATGCTACATCATCTTGTCACCAGAACAGGGACTGTGTGAAGGGGCGAGGGGTGGTATTTAGCTAGATGTCGAGGGTGTCTTGTCTGGTGCACAGCTGATCTAAGGGTCCCAACAGAACCACCACAACCAGCCTTGGTTAAGAGCAGCCTTTGAAACTACCCTCATGTATTTTGAGATCGTTCTTTTCTCCCTTTCTTTCGCAACATGGAGAGAATGTCTATCTGTTGGGATTGATCCCAATCAGCTCACCTACTGATTATGTACAGTAATAGAGCTTCTCTCAACTACTATTGGTTCAGTAAAGCTAATTATGGTTCATTAGCCACACAGAAATGAATGATGGTGATTCCCACAGGCTGCTGATAACTACTCTAGAAGACATGGTATTACTTGCAGTGGGCTGGTGTAGTGTCACATTGTTTTCTTTAATAGAGACAGCAAATGAAATGTGCAAATAAAATGTGCATATTCACACATAACAACTTAAAAAAACACATTGCTGGTAGTGAATTTACCGTTGACTGGACAAAATGAATAATCTATGTCTTGGTGCAGGCATTCATCTGGATGATCTCGTTTTTCAAAACTTTCAGAAAACTTACAAAAATAGTGCTATTTCCCTAATTTTTTTTTTAATTGTAAAATACCTTTGTGGTGATACAAAATATTTAATATTTCTCTATTGTTTAGGCAATAGAATTAATCAGAATTGATCTCCTTAGAGTTCTGTTCATTACAAAATAATTGTAAATAGTAGTTTAAGATAGATAGTTAGATTCCCCAAAGAAATCATCTAGATATTATAGAGGCAGTGCACTAAAATATTTATTAGCTATTTTTGAAAATGATTTGAAAAGTCACTTGCTATTATATAGCAAATTAAATTGGCAAACTAGGAGTAACTACAGCCTCTGTAATCAAAACCTAATTGAACATTGTGGGATTTTGATCCCTATCATCTTCTTATGGATAATTTTTCATTATAAGAAAGGAAGAAACTGCATTTAATCTTCATGCCAAAACTTTGCATATTTTGTTCATGTGCTACTGCCAAAAATAACTTCGTATGTCCCAGGGTATTCATAAAATTATTCTCCTTTAGTTTACTAAGTTCTGTGCAAAACATTTGAAAAAATATGTGAGAATTTTATAAGTTTGTTTTAAGTTCTATCAGTTCTAGAATTAAGATAAATTCTGTAAATTATTATCCTTATTCTTTTAAGAGAGAGGCCTACAATCTTCAGGTAATACTGACTTTCAAGTACATTGTTTCCCCAGAGAATTTTCATTATTATTTTTGTTACTCATTTTATGTGTCTTACCAGGCACCCTTTAATGTATGCTCTGCAATTCATTCCTTTAGAATTGTTATTTAGAATTATTTTAAATACAAAATGCTCTCATCAATATAGGGACTACATATATTATATTTCCACTTGCATATACATATAGTGAGAAACTCTGTGTATCCAAGAATTGGCTTAGAGATAGTAAATAGCAAAGTGCATGCATATTCATTGTATAAAACACTGAGAGTGGAGAAATCCTGAAGAAAAAAAGGTGTGCTTCTTGCTCTTTAGATATTGTTACTGTGGCTTTGAAATTGGAAAATTTACACATGAGATGCTGAGAATGTGCTGCACCTTGTCCTCCTTGACTCTTTGACAAGCAACATTTTTCAACATAGGTTATCGAACCAAGAAATTTTTCTTGGGATTATTATGCTAGGGAAGAGACTAAAAAGAGGATAGGTGAAAGCTAGGATGCTAATCTGTAATAGGCAGGGGAAAACAAGACAGAATTCTCATACAGTAATTCCAGTGGAAGATTGCACTGAAGAAGGAAGAGCTCAAAATGAAATTTTTTTTTGTGTTTTCTTTCAGAAAATTATTTTTTCTCATTTTTGCATAAAATACACCAAAAGATGGTTAGCTGAATTTGAAGTAGTTTAGCAGTCCGCAAACCACTTTCCTTATTAGTATTTTTCTATATGTGTTGTGAACATTTCTGTGGTGGTGAAGGTCAGGAATTAAGAGGCGGTTTTACTTTGGTGTCTGTACAACCCTAATCCTGAAACTTCATGACCAGTGTAAATGCTGAAGTTCTCTGTGCATAAGATTACCATGCAATAATTTTTAGTTACGACATGTGACATCTTGGTTAACATGACTATTTCCTTTGCAAACATAAATCTATATTCTGATTCTGTGATACAGGACCTTATGACATTGTTTGTCATTGTTTAATACTGCAGTTTTATTAAACTGTCCTTAGAACCATTTTGTATCAAAAATAATTCATGAGAATAAGGCAGATTAAAATGTGATTATTAGTATTATTTTAGATGCCAACAGTCTGTGTATAAATAGGCAACGAACTGTTAACATTACTAAAAGTCATGTTAAATTGAGTGACAAATATGGAGTTTAGGCTATACCGTATTAAATTTTCATATAACTGTCAGCAGTTTGGCATATTTATAAGCCTACATTAGCAAAGAATAGAATAATCTTTTCTACAAACTAGGAAAATATCATTGCCCCATCATTTTAAAAAATAGAGGAGTATTAATAATAAAAACTGATTTCAGGCCTCCAGAACTATGTTCTATCACTATTTTATTTTATTTTATTTTATCTTTTTTACTGAAATGCTGATTCAGATGAAGGATTACATGAAACCCCCTGGCTTGGGGGCAGAAATTTAAATACAAGTGTATACATGGGGAAAAACAAAAAGAGTCTATGCTAACATCTGAGTTCAACATCTTTGATTTAATGTTTAGATCACAAGGGACAGATATGAATAACCAGGCTGATGCATATTAAAGTAGTTGGAGCTATTTTTAATTCAATGGTTTTGTTCCTGCTGTACTCATTAGAGGAAGAGACTAACTGATCTCATGGCCTTTAGGATGATTTGCAAAACACCTTAAATTAGCATAGCTTAAAATAGAAAATATAGGAAAGAATTACTTGAAGGGTTTCATATAAGAAGAGTAAGAAGTAAGTGAAGGAAAAAAATAAATAAATCATTCTGCATGAATCAGAGAGAATAGAAAAAATGAAGGTGCTTCACTTGCATTGAAAAATTCTCCAATGAATATGATATTAAATGATTACGTAGTATTAAAACACAGGCAGACCGGAAGAACATTAGAATTGTGGGGTTTATGGAATATTTAGTTTAATCTACATTACTTCAATTAGACAGCCAACTAAAAAAAAAGGGTAAGAATGGTTGCACATTTCAGACTTTTAGATGCAGCTGTGGTAAAAGGCATCAGGAGGCCAATGTGAAAGTCGTTGTGGCTACCTACACCAGACATCATATTAAAATGAGGAAGCAATGAATGAGACAAAAGATAGCAAAGAAGCAACCTAGTCATAATGCATCAGTAATTCAGGTAGTGGTAGGGATTTCCTTATATATCAGTATGAAGATGAGAGAGAATAACTATGGAAAAGTAACCCTTAAATGTCGTTTCATTTGACTACTTAGGATTTTGGCTCTTCTGTACGTTTTAAACCAAGTCAGACCCTAGTCAAGCATAGCTTCTCTTGAGTGCTCGCTAACCCACCCCTCCATGAAGTAGGATCATTTATATGTAAGAAGTTCATTCCTGCCTTATGGCGCAGTGTGAAGTTTTTGAAATGTAAATACAGGGATAACTGGAGTCTCTCATCATTAACATATTCCCTGATATTCTCTGATCTCTCTCAGATTCTACAGTCGTATCATTATCTTGATTGGGCTGTCAATAATAAAATCTAATAGGTCATTTTTCCTGTTTATGCCTGTAATTCCAGACCGAAGGGCTTCTGCATCACACATACAGTACGTTATGTAGTTACCTTGCTAATCCGATTTACTTTAAGACTTTTTAACATGTAGCCCTATTTTCTCACCAGCAAAGACTAGGTATCAAGGAAAGGTGTATTAGTTTTACAACAGCCCATTTGTTGCCTTCTTTTTCCAAATTAGCTATAGCCAATGGTATTGATGTTCCTATTCAAGACTAGACATTTTGGTTCTCCGTCTTAATTCTTAGACTTTTACCATTTATGTAAAGCACATGTGTTACTGTTTTGGTTTTCTCTAGCCTACTTACAAGGCATTCCTTTTGTTCTGCCTGATACCTATTTGCTATTTGACTATTGCTAGCCTATGCTTGGTCCTTTACTCAGAGATATGGTACGTCTGTGACTTTGCTCAAATGGATGAATCTTTGCCTGTCAGCTATCCCTTACTCTGCAGTGACCCAGTTAAGCTCTTGATTGTACGTGCCAGCAGATTGGGTTCCTTACGATTCAAGTGAAGACCATCCTGTCTGCCCCTTTATTTTAGAGGTGTCATCAGGTCCTGATTAATCTTCATCTCTTTCCTTACCAGGAAGCCAGGAAGAAGAATGTTAAACTTGATCTGTTTTCCCTAAGTTTAAGAAAGCCCTAAAGGCTGAATGAAAGCAAGGAGGGGGGGGGAATGTTTTGTAAGAAATAAACAAGAACGAGAATAGATTATTAGGAAGCGAGAAGGAAGATGGCTAGTTGGACACATCATGTCGCTTACTTGAAGAGAAGATTACCAATGAGATATAAAAGCAAAGTCAGGAGATGGGAAAATATTTATGGGATCTAGAAGTTTGTTTTAAAGAAGATAAGACTTAACAAAAAAGGGAAAAGTGGAAGAGTTTAATAAAACAGTGGAATTGTAACAAAGCTATAAATCATTTAGAGGTGAGTTTTAGGTAAGGGAAAAAATGGGAAAATTACAATAGGGAAGAATCATAGGACGAAAATGCATTGAGTTTTAAACGCTATTTAAAACCCTTTAAAAAGAAGCTATAGACTAGGAGTTCATTTTGTGCAAATGTTCATCCCTAGGTGTTCACTACTTTTCAGACATTGAATATTGACATTACAGGCATTTTTAGTCTGATGCAAGATAGGAATTTTTATGTTACGGTGTTTATTATATGAGATGCATAGAGTAGCAAAACAGGCACAGATATTTGTGTTCTAGTAAAAATTGTTATGTAAAGTTGGCTGTTAGCACATTAGTAAATATTTCTATATTTGTGTGATTATGTATAAAGGTTTGTAGATTTGAGGATAATGGAGTGCATTCTGAAGAGACATCAATGTTGATTATACAAACATTTATCCTCTGCAACTGGAGGAATCCAACCTGGCAGGATGATTTGAAGAACTTAGTCATATCTTAAATTCCTACTTGAGACTATCTTTTAAAATAATTCCCAAATAAAGAGTCAAAGACCCTACGTGCACAAGTGTAAAATGCATAGATACATTTTTTGAGATGTCCATACCTCATAGTACTAACTTTATTTTTTAAAAGTTCTGAATTCAAGTAATATTTGCAAAGGCATGTTTTATTAGTGTCTAGAGAAATGTGATTGGGCTCATACATTAAAACGTGCTATGGTTATGATAAATATATCTGTCTTTAAAGTGCTTATTATTGTTTTAATGTTTATTTATTTTTATCATAAATTAGTTTTCTTCCTTTTGAATAGGGAGGCCTACCTGCAACTGTGCGCTGGGTTTTACAGGACCAAACTGCAATCAGACGGTCTGCGACCATTTTTGCCAAAACAGAGGAACCTGCAGTGTCACTGCTGGGAATCAACCCTTTTGCAATTGCTTGCCTGAGTATACAGGAGACAGATGTCAGTATTGTAAGTAATATCCACAAACTGTTAAATTCAGATTTATAATAATTGTTCTACAAAATGGAAGTTTAACATGAGTTGAGTGATTTACTCTTTTTTTTATGGCACCTGTTGGTAAACAGCTCCAAAATTATTCATACTGCTGAGGGAATGTAATGTCATGTATTCAAGTGATCTTTGAACATATTTCTGCAATATCCATCTACATGTGTAGGTGAAGAGCTTTTTTAAGAATTATTTATTTATTATTTTCATGAATTGATATGTACAATGGAACTGTACAAGACAACTGACTTTGTCAGTAGAAATAAGGTAATTGTATTAAAATATTCTACTCTAGCTTCTCATATTTGTTATCTTATGCTGGTGGAATACATAACCATAGTGAACTGATGTAGTTGGTTAAAGTATTTCTCTGGTATTCCTTATCTTTGCAGACCAACACATGTGTCTCGAACTGCTTCCTTACCTTTTATTTCTAACCCCAATAAGCGGTATATTGACAACTGCTTTGAGTTTCATGCCTCAATATTACTTCATCTTGCTCAGTGTAGGATCACCTTGAGTAAGGTTTCTACCCGCTCCTGGTACTGAAAATCGGTATTTCTAAGTATTATTCTTGTTTAATTTTCAGGACTTAGATTCTACCCTCTGCATCTGAAGTTCTCCATAGCTTTTCATTCTACTGACCCATCAGTCTCTGCTCATTGAAATACTGTTTTCCAAAGGTTTCCATGCCTTTAGAAAGGCTTTTCTCACTTTTTAGAACTTTCTCTAATTTTTTACTTTTTACAGAGGAGGGGGGAAAGAAGATTTTCAACCAATAGGCCTTCTGTTCTTACTCCATTTATCTTTCTTTTCTCTCCATTCTTTCTCTTAACATGGATCACCATTGTCTGTTTTCAGTAACTCGAGACATTTGAACATAATCTTGAATTTCTTCTTTTAGTCACTCACTTTCAAAATTACAGTTTGTCTTCGTCATGTCTCTTCAGCATGATGACTCACTAGCAACCCTAACCTAAAACTGATTATTTTTCTGAGATCAGAATTATTTTTTTAAATCTCCTTTTTTCTACTCCTACTTTAATTTGACTGTAACACTCTAAAATAGAGGACTGTCATAGTGTTTGTTATAGAATAGAACATTAAATGTGAAAGCCATCATCTCTTTTGTACATAATTCAGTGAATTTGCTGAAGAAGGCTAGATTTAAACAGAATGGAAGAGAAATTAACTGTTATAAAGGTCTGGTTTAGAATTATCTACAAGGTACAAAAAGTATTTAATTTTAGTGAAAGGTCTGTCAAACAAGGAAAGGGTTAGTGTGTAGCTTAAATAGGATTTGTACTGAAGTAAACTGAATGTATTTCCAGTTGCGAGACTATGAAATAAATTGAAACCTTTGAATGGAAAACCAGCATTAATTGTGATTCTCTCCCACTTGGTATTAAACAAACTGCATGGATCCACAAATAACTATCTGCAAACACAATTGGGTATTTGAAAACAGTATAGTACATAAATCATGCACAGACAGACACACAGATTAAGAAAAAATATTTACTTGAGGCTTACCCAAAACCAAACAAATTGTTTCTAGTTGAATGCTTCTGCAAGCATCTCTTTTTTTATTTTTTTTTTTTAAGAATTAATTTAAATGTAAATTTAGGGCTACTTTTTAAACAGTGCTTATTATCAGATTTGGATTGTCTACTGACACTTTGGAAAAATGCCACAATACAGAGTTGAACACATTATAAAATAAAAAATAAAATTAATCTTTTGTTTATTTAAACCTTAATACTTTTAGAAAAAAAGGAAGAGTCTTACAATCTTTTAGAGTATTTTTTTGTGGCCAGTAACAGTTCTATGAAATTCTACAGGTTTAAAGTTGTTAATGTGTATATAAATTCGCATCTATTATTTTTTCTTTATTTGCACATATGTATGGTTTTTTTGCTTTAATCATCACATTCACTTTGCATGCATGTTGGAATAGATTAATGTAGCATTATTGCAAAGATTGCTTGCCTCCAAGATGTCTTTTTCAATCTTTCTATGGTGTGATTGAAACTAGTTCCTATGCAAAGGATGATACATGAATATGCATAGGTATTTTACTCATGCTCCCAAGATGAAAATATTATTAGTGTTTTTTTGTGGCAGGGAGAAGACATTTCTTTGCAGTATTGCCAGATTGCAAAGACCTTATTTTCCTCATACTTATCGTCTCCAATTACCCAATGCAGAGTTTCTCCTGTGATTAGTTCACATAAGGGCTAATAACCACAATGTGTGCTCTGTGTCAAGGCACTGGCACTGCTGAAATAAATTTAAGTGAATGAATTTACATAGAATCCTACTAACATTGTGCATATTATTATATACACATGAATTTGATGTATTTGGATATAACTCCCTATTTTAAATTCCTGAAATAAGACATACAGACTCGTTAAAGTTCATTTCTTGTATCGTTTAAGGCCCGAACAACCTAAAAAACAGAAAATGTTTTCACACAGTTACAATCATTCAAAGTGGATATAGTGATCTCACAAGCTGTTACTTTCCCTGAAACTGAAATTCCTTTCTTTAGAGGGGAAAGAAAAAAAGAGTTATTTTATGTCATTTCAGTCCAAATGTAGCATACACATTTTAGATACAGCAGAATATTAAAGGTGTTTGTGACTACAATCAATACTAAAACCCAATAATTGTTTTAGAGTATGAACTTCCCATTTCTAGATTTTGTTGGGTTTTGTTTGGTTTTTTGTTTTTTGGTTTTTTTTTGTCCTAATGTACATGGAAACATTTCCCCCTTGCGATACTTTTTTCATAAAATATTTCTCAATATTAGCTTTCAAACTACAGTAGTTTTTTGTTCAAAAAACAGCCCCCTTGCTGCAAATAACCATTCTGTACCTTGACTTGGGGAACAGCAGACAATGAATTACTTCATTTAGTGTCTTTTAAACCTCTCTGGTTGCTAGTAGTGATTCCATAAACAGATGAGTCTACAACCTGCATAGATAGGTGGAGACATACAATGAATAATCAAACAGAAATAACTCCTCCAACTGTCATGCTTTGTGCTTTAGCAGAACTCTTCCAGCATGGTGAGTACCAACGGCATGGCAGTCAGTACCTACTTCTCTCAGAGAGGGAAAAACTGAACGTGGAGTAACATAAGCAAAATGTGTTTCCCACTTTATGAGAAGTGGGAAATCCACTGGAAATCATCCATCAGGATGGAAATCATCCATCCTGAATATATTCAGTAAAATATGTCAATTTTAGTAGTCTCCAATTTGCTGCTTGCAACGTACCCCCAGTCCAACAGCTTGAGAGTTTACACTTCCAGACTCAAGGCTGAAGTTGCCATTTGGCCAAGGTTTCATTCTCTAGTGAACAGCTTGGTAATGCCCTACTTCTAGCTGCTACGGACTCACCCGTAGCCATATCCTGAGCTTCAAAGGGCTTGAATTTTTTTAGTTTTGTCAGAAAGGTAATATTTTATTGCTAGGGACTAGGTTAACTCTAAGCTAATACAGATGCATAGTTCAGAATTGATCAGGAACACCATCAAAAGCTCAACACAACACGTTAACTACACAGAACTGGAGAAAGTATTAGAAACAGAGAGAAATAGAGACTTTGAATTATTTGACTCCGTTAAGGAGCTTAAATGATGACTTAAAAAAAAAAATAAAAAAAATTTGTGACTACCACATGAATAAAAATGGACAGAAATGTGAACATACCAGTATTTTGTAGCTCTGGAAGCTTCTTCAGTTAGGCAACTTGTTTTTTCTAAAGGAATATGAAAGAAGTGAGACAGTTACTGGCAATTCTAAAGAGTTAAAGAATTCACTACTTGAAATCTCAGTCCTGCTGACAGTTAAGCAGTTAAATAAGATAATGAGGTCTTGCACAGTCTATAAAGATAAGCATGTATGTAGTTTTTTGTAGAACTTATGTATTATGTCTTTATATATTATTATTAGAACTTCATGAAGTTTAAATATGTGAATAAATGAAAATAAAACTTAATTACTTCAAAATACTGTTTCCATTTCAGTTTAGCATAATGCTGTTAATGGTAATGTGAATGTATCAGAAGATTTTTATTCAGCCAGTGTCCCATTAAATACATTAACATTGCTCTGCTTTTCTCGTCAGTAGTCTTTATATTATGTGGATGATGCCATAAATGCTTAGACATCTAGAAGAGGAAAAAAAACATATCTCATGAGTTTATCCTTCTATTTCACTTCTCAAGACTGTGTCATTAATATGTTATGTATCTGTTTATGGGATGTTCTTGATTCTTGTAGTTGCCAGTGAGCCATAAGCTTAATTTATCCTTTTGTTTCTATTCTAGTACCTTTTAAAACATAGAAAAGTAAGATATTATTTTTTCTATGATACTCCTTAATGTCTTTTAGTAATTAGCTTTCATGTTGCTTGCAGATGTTTGCCACCATTATTGTGTGAATTCTGAATCGTGTACTATTTCTGATGATGGAAGTGTAGAATGTGTCTGTCCGGTACGATTTGAAGGTCCAAAATGTGAAGTGGACAAGTGTATCAGATGTCATGGGGGACGCTGCATAATAAACAAGGACAGTGATGACATAGTATGCAAGTAAGCGTGTGTGGAAGGGGTGACTGTGTATATATATTTAATAGTGATAATATTGCGTTAATCCTTTAAATCTCTAAGACAGTGGCTAGCCCCTGAACCAGTCACATCAGAACAGTTCCTTTGCGTGGCTCCTGCCCACACAAAACCCACTGGCTCCTGCCTTTTTAAATCAACTTTTGGAGC
This sequence comes from Cariama cristata, assembly GCF_000690535.1. Lineage (NCBI taxonomy): Eukaryota > Metazoa > Chordata > Aves > Cariamiformes > Cariamidae > Cariama > Cariama cristata. Next base: position 23,020 of record NW_009612582.1, read on the forward strand.
ACTCCTCACTGTGGGAAGCATAAGGTAGCAGGAGACTGAATGGTCCTTCACTTGGAAAAACTGGAATATTTAATAAAGTTAACAGATGAGTTTTACCACACTGTTGAAATTTGTTCATTCTGCAGTATCTGTGACAGTGATAGAGCCATATTGTATACTAAATGAAAGCATATGTACTAAGATGTGCTGCTATATTGCTGATTATTTTGTATAGTAATAGTTTATTTTCATAAAAGGGAAGATTAAAAATACTTTGTGTAATAAGCTCGCTACTGCCTCTACTAGCTTTTCAAAGTGGAAACCTAGAATTCTTGCAATCATGGAATCATAGAGTGGTTTGAGTGGGAACGGACCTTAAAAAGACTATCTCATTCCAAGCCCCCTGCCATGGGCAGGGACACCTTCCACCAGACCAGGTTGCTCAAAACCCCATCCAACCTGCACCTTGAACACTTCCAGGGATGGGGCATCCACAGCTTCTCTGTGCAACCTGTGCCACTGCCTCACCACCCTCACCATGAAGAATTTCTTCC